>NC_141910.1:27334583-27635000 GCF_057802395.1 Ceratotherium simum simum | reverse complement strand
TGCACAATTTGTCTCCGGCATTGATTTTTCTTCCTCTGTGTGCTCTGGGCTTTGTACCTGGCCCTCTTCTGCTCTCTGATCTCCCCTGAGGACTCCATCCTCGGGCGGCTTTAACTACTGCCTCTGTGCTAATGTATTCTAAATATTGTCTCAGAGATCCATCTTTAGATCCACATTTCCAGTTATGTGGCAGATATATTAACCTGGTTTCTTACAGGAAACAGAAATTCAATAGATTCAAGCTAAACTCATAATTTCTCCTCATAGCCTCTTCTTGTGTTCTATTCTTGGATTATGGCATTACTACTTATTAAACAGATTCATTCATTTCGCAAGAATGTAGTAAATACTTATTACATACAGGCATTGTCCCAGATGCACCTCTGGTAAACCAGTATCTCGAGACAGATTTTACATGAGCTAATAAAGTGTTGGCTACATCACCCATTTCTTGCAGATGCCTTTTGTGAGGCTCAGAAGGTTCTTCTCTAGGTGAGATGTTGGGGAGAAAGCCAGCACCCCCAACAAGGAGCAGTGCCTCAGCATGGGAGTTACCCTCTATAGCTTACTGTTGGTCCTGGGGTTGCCAGCAATGCCTCCGCATACTCCCAACCCCAGAGTTCACCTGCCCCTCATGGACCCTATCATTGACCTTATGGAGGTGGAGCTGAAAAAGATGCTGCTGCTTCATATGCTGCCAGTGACCACTGTGCCCCAGGCTTCACGGCCATCTGGTCCTCCTACTTGAGAGTTAGGGTGGGGCGGAAAGAGGGGAAAGAGCAAGAACCTGCCCCGCTGAGCCAGCTGTTGCAGCAGTAAGCCAGCCATAGGGGGCCACCTAGAGAGCAGTAAAAGGGCTGGAGGTGGATGGCTTTCCAGGAGCAGAAAACAACAGCAAAGAATTGGAGGATGTTCCAGATATGGCATTACCAATAGCGAGTAGTGAGGCTTATGGGAAAGTTTCAAATGATTGATAATAATATAAGAAAATTTTGATTAATCACGCTGATTTCTCATTTTCCTATTTTCTTTTTAGAAAAGAATATTACAAAGTCTTTGTGATATGAAGAGATGAGTATGAAATCACAAAAAGCAGAAAGAGTACATCATCCGGATTGTACATAATGATACATTTTTCTGAATTTTGATATGTTTGTGATATTCACTAACTTTTTAAAGTCTGTAATTTGTTGTAATTCCTTTATATAGTCTAAGTAAATACTCACTTTTACAATTGATTTTATAGAGAGCATTTTGTATTTTTTCTTATAGAACATTTCCATCAAATTAAATAATGTTCAAACTTTAGAAAACGTGAATCTGCCCTAGCCTTAAAGATAGGGACAAGTTTATCAACATGAGGTCAACATGTCCTGGCGCACAGTGCAAACCCACCGAGTGACAGCCAGCATCAGTGATGATACACTGGTATACTGTCAGGTCCATGAGAAGGAGATTTGCATTCTTACTAAAGATGACTTTTGTATCTTTTTCTAGGTCCCAAAGGGTCTCATTACAGTTTCAAAATCTTCTGCTCTTTAAGTTATCCTTTGCTGCATCCATTTTTTGTTTTGTTTTTGGTGTTTTTATATATATATATATATTTTTCTTCTTGAAATGTTTTCCCACATTGCTACTATCCTGGTCTCATTACTTTCTAAGGAGTTCCTTTCTTCCCTTTTGTAACTACTCTTATTCCGCCCATTCCTTGACTCTGAGAATCCAGTAAAATCCTTGACGCTCTGCTCATTTATTTATGTTAGAAAAGCACATCCTTTCTTATGACTTCAGCCATTACTACATGTTTTTGATTCTCAAGCCATTATCCAGAGCTCTTTTGTGATTAACAACTACTATCTTTTGTAGACAGCTATTCTGCATTCCGTCTTAAACCTCATTATGTTACATAAGTTAGTTGAAATCATGATGTGGCTGGGTAAATCAAGAAGCAATAAGTTTTACTTTAGAATAGAGATACAACAGGGGGGAATTTGGCCTCTGTGCGGCAAGTACTGTAATAATTTCTTTAAAAATAATGATGTATATTTATTGTTTCTACTCAGATCTGTGTATAAAAAAATGAAGAAAAACTTGGGATATTGAAAGTCTTACATAAGTGGTACTCAGGACTATAGCACTGAGTAATGGTGATGTTCAGTGTGTCATCTTAACTGTATAAAGTTAGTAGCAGCAACATCTGTCTTTATTGAAGGGAAAACAGTAATGGCCCTTTTCACAGAAAGCTTCTGTGCCCAGGGGAGAAAAGGAGAGAAGATGGTGCTCAGCAGAGCAGTTTGGCAGCTGTGGGAGGTAACTTGTCCTTAGAGATCAATGCACGTCTCTTCCTCCACTGCTCTAAAATACTCAGAAGAAGGAATCTTGAAACTGGTTAGATGTCCTTAGTGAATGGTGTGGAAAAGAATCTGTATTCTCTGGGCAGTATCCAAAATATCAGATATCATTTAGGAGTTATAATATTTTCACATAATCAGATATATACTGAGTATTAGTCAAATAATTGCTTTTCAGATAATTATTCAGATGAGAATTTTTCAATGAATTGCTGCGGTACTTCATTCTTCTTTTTGGATATATTTCTGTTATTTAAAAAATTGTTGGCAAGTCTTATATTACATAATATGTATTATATAACATATTGCTATGAATTATATAGAATTATATAATGTGATATAATATGTAATCTATTACAAATGAGCGTTGAAATTGTCCTAGAGAGCAAGGAATTATTTAATTTATTTTAAATTATTTCACAGCTTTATTATGGTATAATTAAAATACAATAAAGTATACAGTTTGATAGGTTTTGACACATATGTGTGTGTATCCTTCTAGTCATCGATGTATACTATCACCACCATCAATATAATGAGCATAGTCATCTCCCTCAGAAATTCCTCATGGTCTGTTTTCATCCTTCCCTCTCACCTCTTCCTGCTTTGCCCCTCCCACATCCTCAGGCAACTACTGAGATTAGTTTGCAGTCTCTAAAATTTTATGTAAACAAACTTTTTGTGCGGATTCTTTCACTTATTATTATTTTGAGATTCATCCACATTGGTGCATTTATCAGTAGTGTATTTATTTAAATTACTGAGTAATATTCCATTTTATGCATATAACACAACACGTGTATCGGTACTTTTCAAAAAATTTTAGAGAGACCCTCTGCAGATCTCCATGACTGACTGCATCTACATCTTCTCAGATACTCTGTTCTGTGCACTCTGGCTGGCTTGACCGTCTCAGATGCTCAGCTCTGTCTCCTCAACTCAGGGAGACCATCAGTCTCTGCTGGGTTATCCCTTCCTGTTCCACTGCCTAGAATAGAATCTCTGTCCTAGCAGTAACCAGGGGGCAATCATAGGGCTCACCTCATATGTTTCCTGCCTCTCAGGGATTCACTAGCCTTTATTGCCTGATCCCTAATGTCCTTAAAACTATTGTATCATATATGTTGTCTTTTTTTATTTATTTCAAGAGGAAGGGTAAATCTGGTCTCGCTTACTTCATCTTGTGTAGAAGTGGACGTTGTCGATTCTTTGTTTTTGATAAAGATTTGTAGAGCCACTATGCTTGCTATGTGAAACAATGGAACATTGGACACTGAAGATCACTGAAGAGACTTTAATGATCATTAACTGGAACCGTGAACTTGAAGTCACTTGATAACCACAAGTCAGAACATAGTCTTCAAGGGCCGGCTCCGTGGCTTAGCGGTTAAGTGCGCGCGCTCTGATGCTGGCGGCCCGGGTTCAGATCCCGGGAGTGCCCCGAGGCACCACTTCTCCGTCCAACGTGAGGCCGAGTCCCATGTACAGCAACTAGAAGGATGTGAACCTATGACATACAACTATCTACTGGGGCTTTGGGGGGAAAAAACTGAATAAATAAAATCTTTAAATGGATAGCTGTGTCAGCAAGAAATACATCTGGGAAAATTTAAAAAAAAAAAAAAAAAAAAGAACATAGTCTTCAAGAATTCACTCGTAGGTCCTACAGATAATATTATAACCCAGGAACCTATCTCTTTATAATTTGGTTCTGGGAAAAATTTAAAGAATTGTTTAATATGCCCATAATTTGCATTCACAGAAAGGACTATCTTTTTGGAATAATTGATAATGTATACAAATGCATAAAAGTAGACATTTGGAGAACAGCTTGAATGTGGAGAACTTAATGAATAATTTCTAAAAAAACGTATATAATGGAAATTTTAATGTTTCAGAAAAATTCACCTTTAGCTATATTTTCTATCAAGTCTGCAGACTAATAAAGAATGACGTTTTGTATTATTTGTGTAACCTTTGTTTCCATAGTGATGTTATATATTTCCTAAGTCATAAAATTCTTGAATGGTAGTTTCTCCTTTAAAGTCTTATAAAATCTGTTCTCCATAATAAAATCAATGCTCTATCTATATGATCAGAATGAGATACAAAGTTGATGCAATTAACCAGAAAACTCAATTAAAATTTTAATTTAGATATTTCTCTGCATTTGTAAGAAAATGTTGTTCATTAATTTTGTATATATTTTTTTTATCTCCATTAGTCCCAAACTATCACGTTAAAAAAAATCATTGATCAGGGGCCGCCGGGTGGCGCAAGCCGTTAAGTGCGCACGCTCTGCTTTGGTTGGCCGGTTCGGATCCCGGACGCACACCGACGCACCGCTTGGCAAGCCATGCTGTGACCGCGTCCCGTATAAAGTGGAGGAAGATGGACATGGATGTTAGCCCACAGCCAGTCTTCCTCAGCAAAAAAGAGGAGGATTGGCAGATGTTAGCTCAGGGCCGATCTTCCTCACAAAAAAAAAGAAAATCATCGATCATTTGGCATACACCTACCAAATGGATTTAAATAGCTTCCCACTCTGCTTCCATCTGCTAAATTCATTACGTTTTGATTAATTAATTGGCTCTTTCTGTATTTTTTATAGGCATTCTAATAGCAAGCATTTCTCTGCTTGAAAAAAAGAAAGCTTGCATTTTTATATACTAGTCAATAGAGAAGAATGTTATCAACAATAATAAACACTTCTATAGACTTAAAAACTCATTAAATTACTTTCAGATGCATTCATACATGAATCTCCCCCAACACCTCCAAGGTAGGTATAATGATCACAGTTTTAACATATGGAAGAATAGAGGCTACGAAAAGGAAAATGATAAAGTGGTTTTCTGAGTTTATGGCTCTGGGCAAATGGTAGCGTTATGTCTCACATCTGAGGCTTCTGACTTCTAGTGCAATGTTCATACTTAAAAAAAAGTTCCAACATAATTTTGTTCAAAAATCACTTTTGTAGAGCTATTTTGTGAAGAAATGTTTAGCATTCAGCCCACTACCACACCATACTTTTAATTCAGCTTTATTTTCTCTACATTTCCAAAATCGGTTCTCATTTTACACAAAAATGTTTCCATATACATATTGGCATATATGAGGCTGCCCTTTTAATACGATTGGTTTCTCCTAATGCTTTCATCTAATTTTTCTTTAATCACATTAGGGAAACCAAGGCAAATGTAACATGGCTTAGATAATGATGTAATTGTAAGAAAACTGTTATATTAAATTTTCAAATAATAATTAAGATGTCAAGTTTTATAGAACAAGAATAATCTCACAGTACCAAATTTTGGTGCTAATTATGCTAAAACCTAGCACAACTTTCTTCCTGAAGTAACACAGAAAAATGTGGTATTTTTCTTAAAATTGAAATTACAACAAATCCAGAAATTAAAAAAAATCATAAATAAAATATACCCCCAATTTATAATAAAACCATAAAAATATTGCTAATCTTGCAAAACATTTAAGGACTTTATACTTTAGAAAAACTAATATTTAGTGGCATGCAGATAGGTGTCATTCTATAATACTACACATATTATAGATGAGATTTTGTAACTAAAAAAAATCATGATTTATAAAATGTACACAAATTGCTGTTTTAGATTGAAGATTTTTTTATATATGCTTATTGGAAATAATTTTACCTATTTTTGTTTTAAAGAAAGTCATCAATAAACTTTATGTAAAGATCAGCTGTCCCCTTGATCTGAGATTAATTTTGAGGACACTTTATTTGTAGGTTATAGTTCAAATTCCTCCACAATGTGAGATATGGAGAAGCCGGAAAATCTTAAATAAATGGCAGATTATCAGTAGGTAAGTGATTGCTAGTACAAAAAATGAGAAATTGAGGAAAAATATTTGCAGATCAACTCACAGTGGTTTATATCTGAGCAGGATCTGTCTTTACTAAAGTTAGTGATGACTGAAATCATAGGAATTAGATTGGCATTTATAAATGACTACATCTAGAAAGAAGAAAAAAGTTGATAACAAAAGAGGAGGATTTATTATGTAAACCAAGCATGGAAATGATCTGTTGATAAGAATGAAATTAAATTTTAGAGCTATCATGTCACAATATAAAGAAATCTTGTCTCCAAGAAACAAGGCATGTTTACCTGGGTGGATAAAAATGTAAACATTTATTTTGCTGTATACTAAGATTTATGTACTTTATTGTATGCAAATTATGCCTCACTTTAAAAATAAGAAAAAGAAGACTTGGATGAGTTAAAAAGGCAGAAATATGAGAATTCAGGCAACATGTAATGGAAACTCAGCAAAAGATTTTCTTCTGCAAGAAAATCAAGCAAATACAAAATGGAGGAATTTAAAACTAGATTGAAAGGGAAAAATGGCAATATAGATACTACTTGCTATGGACTGAATATTTGTCTCACCCCCAATTCATATGTTGAAATCCTAACCCCCAACGTGAGGGTATTTAGACTTGGGACCTTGGGGTAATTAGGTCATGAGGGTGGAACCTATAAGAAGTGTCCCTATAAGAAGAAACAGAGTTTGCTTCCTCTCTGTCTGCTCTCTGCCATTTGAGGATACAATGAATGAGAAGACAGCCATCTGCAAACCAGGAAGCAGGCTCTCACCAGACACCGGATCTGCTGGGATCTTGATCTTGGATTTCCCATCCTCCAGAACTGTGAGAAATAAAGATTTGTTGTTTAAGCCACTCAGTCCCGGTATATTTGTTATATCAGCCTGAACTGACTAAGGCAGTACTGAAAATGAAATCCAGGATGTAGATAATAAGCATGGGATTACTGGTAGAAATCAAATGGGATTTGGCAGTCATGGAAGGGGAGGTGAATGATATAAAGAACATGACAGAGATTCATTGCATTAGAGGTGTTTCTAAAGAAGCTGGAACAAGTTGAACATAGTGATAATCTATGGCTTAAAAAAAAAAAGAAAAAACTTTCTGAAGTGAAAATCAGATTCTATAGATTAAAAATTTTCACCATTTGCAGGCATAATTAATAGAAAGAGAACCCATGTTTAGACAAATCTTGGTGACAGTTTTGAATTTCAAAAGCAAAACACAATCTTACACACTTAGAGTTTTCCTCAATCTGCCACTCCACTCCACTTAGTACCAGGTGACAAGGAGGCAGCAGGAACAGAGTTTTGGTGGTTGAAGTTTGATCCAAGTCATGTATTTTCAACCAAGTGATAGCACATTATTGGGAACATATGCTAGGAAATACTTCCCAGATACAGCAAAATTCTGAAAATATGAGACATAACTTTTGAAAATACATGACTCATAACTTCAAGAAAAAGTTTAGTTGAAGTCCTACAGCTGAACTGAATTAAAATTAAAATATCAAGAAAAGGGAAGATCTAATATAAAAGTAATGGCCAATATTAGGCCAAATCAAACATATATAATTAAACCAATATTATATTAAATATTGATACACAATTGGTAAATAAAATGATTCTTAAGGAGAAGATATTAGTTAAAACAAATTTAATAATAACAAACTAGTTTTATAGCCTCAATTCATTTATCAAATGTAACTGAACTAAATTACTTCTTTCAATCTTAAACTCAACAAATATATTTTTGAATTTGAAAAGTATAGATTTAAGCTCAACTGCATTTTTTTAAACTTTAAAAATAACCAATAATCAAATTGGGGCTGGCTCCATGGTGTAGTGGTTAAGTACAGTGCGTTCCACTTTGGTGGCCCAGATTTTGGGTGCAGACCTACACCACTTGTCAAGCCATGCTGTGACGGCAATCCACATACAAAAAAAAGATATAGAGGAGGATTGGCACAGATGTTAGCTCAGAGCAAATCTTCCTCACCAAAAAAAAAAAAATTACAAAAAGTAACCGATAATCAAATTTAAATTATGATTACTTCCAGTTCTTATGGAGATAAAAGGAAAAGCACATAGACCACATTACAAAGAAATTGCTGAAACAAATCTGTTAGACATAAAGGAACAAATGGAGAGGAAATAATACTAGCAGGCTTAATATTTTGTGCATTTTGGCAAATCAGGCAAAACAAAACAGAAGAAAAATGTAAAATATATCAGTTATATATATAATAAAAATATTCAAATATCTATATGTGTGTGTATGTATATATCACGATCGTTTATAAACAAATAATATAACTTTTTCATTGACCCAGGAATAGTTGTAATATTGGTCATCTTTGCTTTTCAAACATCTAGAGAGTGGTCCTGGGAAAAGAGGAGGGAATATGTAATTCCTATCTTTGTATATCTTAAGATATATATCTTTCTATGTCTTAATATGTATTTGTATATCTTTTTTTTCTATCTTATTATCACTTTTATAATATTGGCTTTTAAAATGATCAAGCACTATTTTTGTAATAACATTTTTAAAATGTATTCTTAAATATATAATCCTACTTAGGTCAAATTATAAACCATACATTCCAGAAGGAAAATGTCACAGACATAAAACTTTCACCACATTACAAAAACAGTAGAAAATAGTAATGAGTTTAGAAAAGGCATTCCAACTCCTTTAATACCAGAAAAAAAATATTTAAACATCTTCAGTGTCAGCAAAAAAATCAAATCAGACTTTATAGACCAAAAAGAAAATGAAAATAAAAATATGATACATTAAAAGCATAGCATATAGCCAAAACTAGATTTAAAATATTTTCTTAGACTTATATATTCCTGAACTAAGAAAAATAGTTTTACTCAAGAAGTAATAAGATACCAGGAAAACAGATTTATGAAGGAAAATAATTAGCAAATATGAGTATAAATTAATAAATTACAAAATAGAAAAAAACAGAACACATAAATTTTGTTAGTCTCCTAGGACTACTATAACAAAGTAGCACAAACTGGCTGACTTGACTTATTTTTTCACAGATCTGGAGGCTAGAAGTCCAAAATCAAGGCATCAGCATGGTTGCTTCTTTTGAGGGCTGTGGAAGAGAATCTGTTCCATGACTTTCTTCTAGTTTCTGGTGATTTGCAGGTAATCCTTGGTATTCCTTGGTTTGTAGGGGCATCAGTCCAATCTCTACCTTCATCTTTATGTGGCATTTTCCCCTTTGTCTTCAAGTTGTCCTCCCTGTGTATGTGTCTCTCTCTGGATCCAAGTTTCTTCTTTTAAAAGGACACCACCATATTGGATTAGGCCCCACTTTAGTGACTCCATTCTAACTTTATCACCTCTGTAAAGACTCAGTTTCCATATTAGGTCACATTCTGAATTACTGGGGATTATTAGGATTTCAGGGTATCTTTTTTGAGGGGCAGAGTTCAACTTATAACATAAATGAATACAAGATCTGGTTAGTTGGGGAATAAAGTAAATGAGAAGATATGTTAATAAATGAAAACACAAAATTTAAGAAAACAAATAATAAAAAAGAGAATGTAGTACAGATACAGTGGTTATTAACATGTGATAATATGACATGGCATTTAATAAAATGTATATATTTTAATAAAAATTAAAAATATAAGAAAAATTATTACAACATTTAGAAATACAACCTCAAATACATTTATGAAAACAAATATAACTCGAAGTATAAAACCTAGCAGAGTCATAACCATTCCACAATAATGTAAAAAACATCATCCCTTACACCTAACAAAAGATGATGGATCCAACAGTGAGTTCTTTCCCATTATTTGTCTTAATAATTTTTATATCTCCACAAAATTTACAATTGTAGAACATTCACGTTAGTGCTATCTCTTAATGCATTCAGTAATTCACAACGAGGTGTGGGGCATATGGAGTTTTACATGTGGGTAAGGAACTTCTGATACCCCCCTCACACACACACATTGAGTATTTCTATGTTTAAGGATCAAGTTATTACATTCCATATACTCTGTTGCCAACATAAAATGATGGAAAACTTCTCAGTTCTTTTAAAAATTGTTTTATAGCATTAATAGTGAAAACCAAAAGAGTTAGTAACAAGAATAAAAACAACCCAACAGTAGAGATCAGTCTCACAAAGACAGATGCAGAAATTCTAAATAAAATGTTACCCAAATTCCGCTTTTTATTAAAAAATAAAAATGGTGCAATATAGTAATTGCATCTATATAAAATGGTCCTAAGATATAAAAACACAAAATAAAGCTTTTTCACCTTTTTAGATGTTTAAAGGGCATTTATAAAATTCAACATCTATTCTTAGTGAAATAAATTCATTAAAATGATAAATCATATTTATCTAGAATAAGAACCATCATAATAATAAATAGGACATGTTAGAGTAATTTGCTTTAATGTTAGGAACAAAGTAAACACAGCACTAGGTAAGAGAGTACGTTATGTCTATAGGTAAGCACGTTACATAATCATCTACCTACATAATCTACAAGATCAATTGAAAAAATGAGATGAATTTTAAGAGAGCTTACTAAGTTAGCTGATGCAAAATAAACACCCAATGATAAGATTTTTCTACATATCAGCAATGACTAATTAGAATTTTAATAAAAATTAAAGTATTTAGGGGTACTGTGAGGTAGTGGTTGAGTTCGGCATGTTCCACTTTGCAGGCTGGGTTCCCAGGGTTCAGATTCTGGGTGCAGAACAACACCACTCATCAGCCATGCTGTGGCAGTGACCCACATACAAAATGGAGGAAGACTGGCACAGATGTTAGCTCAGGGCTAAACTTCTTCAAGCAAAATAAAAGGAAGGTTGGCAATAAATGTTAGCTCAGGGCAAATCTTCCTCAGTAAAAAAAAAAAGAAGAAAAAAATTAAAGTATTTAAATATGTTTGATCAAATAAATTTAATTTAAAAACTAGAATAAACTAAAAAAAAGAACATTTAGTTTACTAACGCTATTTATTCAATGATGGATTTTTTTTTTCAAATAGCTTTTAAAATTTTTTTTGGTGAAGATTAGCCCTGAGCTAACATCCGATGCCAATCCTCCTCTTTTGGCTCAGGGAGATTGTCCGTGGGCTAACATCTGTGCTCATCTTCCTCTACATTATATGGGACGCTGCCACAGCATGGCTTGACAAGCGGTGCATTGGTGCCTGCCCAGGATCTGGGCCTGCAAACCCTGGGCCACCAAAGCGGAGTGCACACACTTTACAGCTGTGCCACCAGGCCGGCCCTGAAAAATTCAACACTTTTGAGGCTAATAACTATGCATGAAAAGTCTCTGATGGGATGTTCACCAAACAAGGACTTAGTCCGGTTACATCTTCAGAGGAGGAGTGGTGAGAGATGAGCAGCAGGAGTGAAAGACTGAGGCCAAGGGAAAAGCATTAGAATGAGATTGGTAGAAAATAACATTTTGGGGGCCGGCCCTGTGGCTTAGCGGCTAAGTGCGAGCGCTCTGCTGCTGGCGGCCCAGGTTCGGATCCCAGGCGCCCACCGACACACGGCTTCTCCAGCCATGCTGAGGCTGCGTCCCACATACAGCAACTAGAAGGATGTGCAGCTATGACATACAACTATCTACTGGGGCTTTGGGGGGAAAACAAAAAAGGAGGAGGATTGGCAATAGATGTTAGCTCAGGGCCGGTCTTCCTCAGCAAAAAGAGGAGGATTAGCACGGATGACAGCTCAGGGCTGATCTTCCTCACACACACACAAAAAAAGATTAAAAAAAAAAAAGAAAACATTTTGGCTCATCTTCATGGAGAGCGGGATTATAAAAATAGGTTGTCATGACTATGTTCTCCTTTTTAATTCTAGCATGGAAACATTTTTCCAAAAAATAATAAGATAAATTCTAAAAATATGAATTTTTCTGCAATGGCATTCATTTGCTGGACACTTAATTTGCTTTTAGTTCTTAATTCAATAATATAGAATAACTCAATTAAAATGTTTTAACTATTTTAATACTTTGTTATTAGGTGCAAAAGGTATCAAGAGATTAATAGTACATTTCAGTGTCTGAGACTATATTTTACCTCTTTACCTTTTAACGTTTCCATATGCTTAATTGTCTTGAAAGTTTAGAGACATTCATGATTCAGGGAAGGAGAGACTAAGGTATAATATAACTAGACTATTGAGTCGTAGACTAATAAGAATCACTTGATTATAAAGGATGCATTTCCATAGATAATAATCCCCCCTCATTTTTCTAAAATGATCTCCAAATTTGACTATAAAGGATATCATATTTTTTAATTTTAGTCTTTAAAAACAAATCTAGGGGCCGGCCTCGTGGCGCAAGCCATTAAGTGCACACGCTACACTGCCGCGGCCCAGGGTTCGCCCGTTCGGATCCAGGCGCGCACCGACGCACCACTTGTCAAGCCATGCTGTGGCGGCATCCCATATAAAGTGGAGGAAGATGGGCACAGATGTTAGCCCAGGACCAGTCTTCCTCAGCAAAAAGAGGAGGATTGGCAGAAGTTAGCTCAGGGCTGATCTTCCTCACAAAAAAATAAAAAATAAATAAAAACAAATCTATAGTTTTTTCAGCATTAAAATAAAATGTGTTGCTACAAAAGTAAGATAATAGAGGACAAAATCATAAATTAAAAAAAAGTAAAGTGTGATTTTAGTATGATAATAAAATTTACTAAAGGGATTGCTTTAAATAGAAGGATCACCTGGAAAACTTAAAATGTGAACAGTCTTCATTCAGTCGATCTATTACTTTCCTAGGAAGTGTGAACTTAAATTTATTTTGGAAAATATTTTAAAATAATTGCAATAATGGATTCAAGAGAGTCCCAGGGTTTCTCTGTGGTGCCTCAGAGTCCAGCGTGAGGCTAGTAAGAAGACAAGGCAAGAAACATCAGTTTTGATTCTATCAGAGCAGCTCTAACATTATTTGCCTTACAAATTAGGGTAACATAATATTTCATGGAGCTCATCTGTTAAAAAATGTTTGACAACCACTGAAGGAGCCTGAGTTCTTATGTTAGAGGCAGTGTACCATGGATGTTGAGGATATGAACTCTGAAGCCAGATGGGTTGGATTCTAGCTCCAATTCGTGGTGGATGTGTGACCTTGGATTTATTTAGTACCTCAATTTTCTCATCTATAAAATTAAAAATAATAACAAATAGGCTTGTTGTGATTATTAAATGAGTTAGTATGAGCACCGTTCTTAGAACATTTCCTAGCTCATAGTAATAGCTCAATCAGTGTTGTTGGTGATGGTAGTGTTTCCATTTTTATTATTAATGAAGAGAAATCGAGTAATTTCAGCCAGGTCACAACTAAATTTGTGGGTGATACTGGGCTGCTGTGTTCTGTATTGCCAGGAAACTCAGAGACAGGAGATGCTGAGAGAATTAGATCAATATCAAGGATACTTGAATTTTTCCGTAGAACCATATGTTTTATTTTTTTACCATTCTAAAGATTTGAGTTTGGAATTTAGGGGAGAGAATTATGGAAAGGAGTCTATTAACACAAGTTTCCTGGTCAAAATTGTGTTTTAAAATCAACACAATGTTTGTTAGTACATTAAGAATTTGTGACGTAAAAAAGTTTTGCCTATTTTGAGTGTGTGTGTGTGTGTGTGTAAGTTTTGCAGATGGAACATTTGATGTTTGCCTAATAGTCATAACATAGTTCATCCAAAAAATTCAGAATTCCTCAATTTAAATGATTAAAACCACAAACTAAAAGAAATTCCATTTTAGACATAATAATACTTCGCTTAGATCCGAACAGTAAGTGATGAAACAAATACATAAATACAATGGAAAAAAAAAAACACATTTTATGAATTGAGCAGGATGATCGTCTCTTCTAGAAAGTCACCTTGGGCTACTTTGAATACTTTACAGCATATTTCCATGCTCTGTAAATCGTAATATATTTGACTACTTTAAATTCTCTATTTTTTAATTGTATTCAGCAAAAGAAGTGGAACGACCTTCCATCCTGCTTATGTTCTCAGCCCTGGTCTCTGGGCATGACATTTCACAGACCAGGTCAAGGCTCATTTGAAAAGGATGGATGGTCTTGGAACAAGAATCAGACTTTTCTAGTACACCCTCCTTACCACCTTCATCTTCCATCCGCCTTCATCCCCCATCCCCCAGGACAGGACCAGTTGCTCAAGGATGCCTCAACCTAGTGTCATCATATCAGAAAAGGAGCTCATTTTCTTCCCATTTTTGTCTTTGTCTTTCTAGTTTTTATTATGTTTCAAACATTTTCCATATGTAACATAATATAGTGAACACACATATATCCTCTACTTAGACGTGAGAATTAGTATTTCACATTATTTGCTTCATAGGTGATTGTTTATGGCTATTACATTTTTATTATCTCTAAACCATTTTAAAGAAAGTTGCAGGCATCGTGATCCTTCACAATTCAATACTACCACATATTTCTTTTAAAAAAATGACAATCTCTTGTAATTACAACACCATTATCAGAGCCTAGGAAATTAACAGTGATTTCTTATTATTTAATATCCTCCACATATTCAAATTTCCCCAAGTATTTCAGAATCCTTCATAACATTTTTACAATCAAGATCTAATCAGAGTTTATATAGTACATTTAATTATGTCCTTTTAAAAATTTCAGCT
The DNA here is from genome assembly GCF_057802395.1 of Ceratotherium simum simum. NCBI lineage: Eukaryota > Metazoa > Chordata > Mammalia > Perissodactyla > Rhinocerotidae > Ceratotherium > Ceratotherium simum. Next base: position 27,620,078 of record NC_141910.1, on the reverse strand, counting down.
TTATTGGGGTATAATTGACATATAAAATTGTAAGATATGTAAGGTGTACATTGTGGTGATTTGAAATACATATACATTGTGAAAAGATTCTCTCCAACTAGTTAATTAACATATCCATCACTCACGTATTTATCTTTTATCTTTTGTTTTTGTTGTTGAGAACATTTAAGATCTACTCTCTTAGCATTTTGGAGTATATAATACAATATTGTTGACTATAATCACAATGCTGTGTGTTAGATCTCCAGATACTATTCGTCTTCTGATTGCGACATTGAACCTTTTGACGAATAGCTCCCAATTCCCCACCCTCCAGCCCAGGGTAACCACCATTCCACTCTCTGTTTCCACAAGTTTGGCTTTTTTAGGTTCTACATGTAAATGATATCATACAGTATTTATCTTTCTCTGACTTATCCAATTAGCACAATGCCCTCAAGGTCCATCCATGCTGTTGAAAATGGCAGAATTTGCTTCTTTCTCATAGCTGAATAATATCCCGTTGCATATATAGATACTACATCTTCTTTATTCATTTATCTGTTGACAGACACTTAGATTGTTTCCATGTCTTCACTATTGTGAATAATGCTGCAGTGACCATGGGAGTGCAGATATCTCTTCAATATCTGGTTTTCTTTTCCTTTGGATATATCCCCAGAAGTGGGATCGCTGGATCATATGGTAATTTTACTTTGAATTTTTTGTGGAACCGCCATACTGTTTTCCATAGTGGCTACACCAATTTACGTTGCCACCAACAGTTTATAAGGGTTCCCTTTTCTCTACGTCTTCGCCAACACTTGTTATCTCTTGTCATTTTAATGATAGCCGTTCCAACAGGAGTGAGGTGATATCTCATTGTGGTTTTGATTTGCATTTCCCTGATAATTAGTGATGTTAATCACCTTTTCATGTACTTGTTGGTCATTTGTATGTCTTCTTTGGAAAAATGTCTATTCAGTTCCTCTATTTTTTTTTTTCTTTCATTCATGGACTTTATGACCCAAAATAATACATGAAGTTGCTAAAGTGAGGGTTTTTTTTATTGAAATATGATTTATATAACATTATATTAGTTTCAGGTGTACAACATAATGATTTAATATTTGTATATATTATGAAATGATCATCACAATAAGTCTAGTTAATATCTGTGACCATACATAGTTACAAATTTTTTTCTTGTGATGAGAACTTTTAAGATCTACTCTCTTAGCAACCCTCAAATATGCAATACAGTATTATTAACCATAGTCACCATGCTGTATGTTACATCCCCATGACTTATTTTAAACTGAGTTTTATGGGTCCATTTAACCAGGAGAGAATATTTTAGGTTATTAAATATTTCTATTGTATGCCTTAGGGAGTTGCATAGGTTATGTGACATTCTTCAGGGAACTGTACGTCATTAATCCATAGATTATAGGTTTGTTTACCATAAGGAATCCTAAACCAGGGCCATTCTGATAGAAGCATTTTGTAAATAAGAAAAGTTCTCCCATAAAATATTATTTGTCTATTTAGCGGGAAGTCAGTTATCAGTGTGCTTACAAGGCAATCAGATTGGATCAATTCTCTTCCTTTTTTGCTCTGAGAGCACCCACCAGTTATGGGGAGACAAACGAGTTACAGGCCACCTGCTTTCATTCGTTTCTCCCAAGCTCTTATGTAGTCTGGGACATATTAAAATAGTTTGAGAGTTTTCGTTGCAAATGTTTTGTTATTATTGTTGTTTTGTAATAAAAAATCTTGGCCATGTAAATTTAGCACGTTTTAATAAATTGGATAATTTTATATTCATTGCGTAAGTTGCTTATTTTGCGCTATAGTCACTCTTTCAGAATGCAGATGGAGAAAAATCAGTATACAAAAGGAGATATGATATTAATTGCTGAGTCAATAGATTTTAGGACACAAAAACCACCACCTATTAATTTGCACATTAAAAAGGATTTAATGTGTAACAATTTTTGACCAGCAAATTTAGAATGGAATTATTTAACAACTTTCTCTGTTCTCCACTGTATCCTTTGCTTTTCAGACAAACAAAATTTTGAAAAAATGGAAGCGTGAAAGGTACATTTTTTCAAATAATCTTGCTATTTTTTATCAATATGTTCATTCCAATTTAATTAAACTTACAATATACTCACAAGCATGAGATAAAGGGAAAAAAAGTCTGAAAACTTGTTTTTATTGAGATATTCATATTTTATACACAATTAGAGGACTCCATACACTAAGAATTCTTTAAAATAACTCTCTAATTTCTGGCTTTATTTTAATAATATTGTTGGAAAAGTACTGCCAGGTATAAAGAAACCAGATTAGTGAAATATAATTAGAATCTGCATTGACTCTCTTATCCTCTTTATCACCATTTGAGACATCTCTCCCAAAACTCTTCCTGTCTGGTCATCTATAGAATTATAACTGTGGCTTTTTTCTTAGACCTACAAATTATCCTTAACCTTTAAGATAAGTATCTTCATTCTAATTGGCAAATCAAGGAACCCTATTTTGTTTTCTACTTTGATCTTTTTAAGGAAGATTTAACAAAGTATTTTGGCCTTTTTGACCAGGTAATTAACTTCTGCTCTCTGTCTAGGATTCTTTCTGTTCAGACATTTTAGCCTTTCTGAATTTCTATAATCAACACATTTTAAAGGACCTCAGAGTGTTGACAGTAGAAACGACTCTATGATTCTCTTCAATATTCAACATTGTGATAAAAGAGGCCTGTCAGTGTGCCTCAGAAATCCAGAAGGAATATAGATCTAGGACAATATCATCTGAGGCAAGTTAGGCTTGAAGCCATTTTTTTTCATTAAAAAAGAGTATTATGAATGGAAAGGACCTCAAAGATAATCTAACCAAAATCTGTAATCATGGGAAGAAAGAAATGGAGGTTCAGAAAGATTTCACAGGTTAAACAACATAACTATTTTCTAGAGTCTTCTTCTGAAACTGCTGCTTAATGTTGTCAAAGTGTTTAGTAAGCAGCTCCACATGGTAGAGACAGATCCTCTAATTGTCTTCCTAGTCCAAATAGATGTGGACATTCTCAGGGAAACTAGGGTATTTCCAATGTCTTTAATTAGCTGCCTCTGTAGATCCAACTTAGTTTCATACTGTAGCATTTCCCAGGCAGGATGCCAGTATCAGAAAAATAAAACAATGTCTTTATGTATGACAGTGAACAACAAAAGTAACAATGACAGCTTGAAAGGAGGGAGTCCTTGTATACACAAAAGCAATGGCATGAAATACATCGAACATTATTTCTTCTTCCTACAGTGAATTTCAAACAATTAATTTTCAGAGTGACATTTTGTCTTTTCTTCCTTAAAAAACGGTGATACAATTCTCAATGGCTAAAGAGAGGTTTGCGCCATAGTAAAATTGTTATTGGAGAGTTTATTTTTCATTCAATGAGGAGCGATTGTGTATAATTACCAATTTTATTATGGATATATGACTACATCAGAAAAATTCAGACATTTTATTCAAAGCAAACATCTGGGGCTATTTGAATTCAGAGGTTAGGAAAAGTAATACTTGCCAGACAACAGTGACAATAGTAGAAGAGTGTATTATAGTCACATATTTTTTCTTCTACTTTTCAACTTAATTTATAGAGAACAAGATTTAATATTGCTACAAAGGTAACATTCTCAATAAATCAAAGGTTCAAAAAGTGTTGGCAATAAAAATAAACATATATGCAAATGTACAAGAGGCAGAAAGACCCTCTCCGACTATAAGTTTGGAAATCATGCTGTTTACCTTGTGAAAAATAGCTATTCACTAATTTGGGAAGTATAAAGTCTTTCTAAAGCATAGATAAAACTATACACTCTATAAAGTAAAACAAATAACTGGTCACTCTTTTTACCTCCACAGTTGAGTTTTGTATCTTAATATTTCTCTCAAATCATAAAACACAAAAAAATAGAGTGTCATAAAATTTTATTCAGAAGACATAGTTCTTTCAAGCACAATAATTTACAGTTTCCTTAAATCAGTCACTCTGCTCTGAAACTATTGTCCTAATTGGAAAAAGTGAGATCACATAAGCCTTATAAGTAGATCATTGGTGTCCTCATTTTTTTTTTCATGATTTCATGATTGGAATGCATTTCACAGCTGTAAAATGCAGTACATATGTATGTATAGAGCACTACATTTGCTATTATTTCTTCCATTCTACCTGACAGGTTCGTTTCCCCCCTTTATAACTAGTAGAAGTGCTTTTATAAACTGTAAAAAAAAATTATGTGAAAATAATTTTGAGAGCTTGAGCATGGTTTCCATGGCTACACAAAACACTTTACTGGTGTAGATTTACCATAATCTAGAAAAATGTAGTTGCTGGTTTTTTAAAATTATTATGCACAATATTTACTTGACTTAAATTACCAAGAACTATACTCTAATGTTTAATAGGACTTGGTTTAAAAAGTCTATGTATCATATCCTTTTTTTTTTTTGATGAGGAAGATTGTTCCTGAGCTAACATCTGTGCCAATCTTCCTCTATTTTGTATGTTGGATGCCACCACAGCATGGCTTGATGAGCAGTGTATAGGTCTGCGCCTGGGATCTGAATCCACGAACCCCAGGCCACCAAAGTGGAACCCGTGAACTTAAGCACTATGCCACTGGGCTGGCCCTACTGTATCCTTTTTGATAATTTAAAATCTGTAAAATCTTTCTTTCTTTTACCCTCCTTCCTTCCTTTCCTCTCTCTTTCCCTCCCTTCCTCCCTCCTTCTCTCCTCCCTTCCTCCCTTCTTTCTTTCCCTCCTTCCTTCCATGTGGTGGTTGAATTGTGAAACGTTGGTGAAAGTCAAAGATTAAATGCTTAGTTCCTACAATTGATGTCTTGAAAGTGTGGCAACTGTGTTTCTATTATAGATCTGGTCTGTTTATTACAGGACCATTTAGCAATTGTGTATGAAAAAGCTCTGTTCTGCTCAGAGATCACCTCCAGTCTCCTCTTCTTCTTCATCTATATCATCAGAGATTTATGCATATATGTTTGAGGAAAAAGAAAAAAAGAACACCGAAATTAGGAGAGAATCACTGGTGTCTTACCGTTACTGGTGCCTCAGGAGCTGAGTGACCAGTCCGGTTCTCTAGGTCAAGTTAAGGAAAGAGCAAGAATAAAAGCTCATTAGTGCAACTTAATATGTCAAGAATTCAAACTTGAAAAACATACTTTCTTATCTAGGACAAGGTATGCAGAGTGGGACAGAGGGCTTCCTTTGGTAGGATGTAGCATACTGTGGTACCCTGATAAGCTATTTGGCCTTGAGGGATAATGTGTCTACTAGTATCTAGGATATTGAGAAAAAGATAAGCCAGCCTAATGTGCAGTTCAGAAACTTGTCATTTGAATATGCAGAAGAAGCGATCCTGGAACAGAGTGGCTGGACATTGCAGGAAAGAAGAGATGTGGGAATATCCAGTTATTTTCTAGTGGAGAGAGAAAGAGAGGAGAAGAGAAAAGTTAAAGCAGTGGTTCCCAAATAATGGTTACCCATTAGCATCACTTGGCAAGCTTTAAAATAATACCAATTCCCAAGTCCCACATCAGACCAATTAAGTTACAATTTCTGGGGTGAGTCCCTGGAATTAGTCTTTTAAAAAGTCCACATAAATGATTACAATGTGCAGTGAAAGCTAAAACCAGCTTTGAGACCACTGACCAAAGTGATATCACACCAATTCAGGGTATAGGATGTATACTTTTGTTATTAGTAAATTTGACATTGCTTATTAGTGTATTTCATTTGGTTTGTTTTGCTATGTTGTGCTTCCCCAAGCAAATTGTTTTTTGAATATCTGGATGGATGAGAGTCTATTTGACTCTAGGTAACTAAACTTTAAGTAATTTATTGACTTTGTTGTCCTCCTATAACAGATGCATTTAACTGAAGTACAGGGGTTTGATGATATCTTACAGGTATCATATATTTGAATTACTCTCCAAACTTTCATCACCATTATAACCCATGGAGTCCAGAAAAAAGGTAGAGCCTGGATGTATAAGACCCTTGGCCTTATATCTCTGTCTATAGATAACTTCATTTAAGTCTCTTTCAAAGACAGCATGATCAGAGAAGTCTAAAAACAAAATCCATGGTCAACAGGAACAAACAATATGAACAAATTTGCTGCTCTCCTCTACAATTAGCAAGGCCAAAGAGAGGCTCTCCCATCTGAACATCCTCCATAGCTGCAGCTACATAGGGCTCAGCTGCCCAGTGGGTACAATAGGCCTGATGAGATGCTGGAGGAGCAATCAAGGAACCCAAGAAGTGCTGTGTGTAGGCTAAGGTAAGGCTGATGGGGAAGACGGCAGTGAGGCAGGGTGGAGCTCCTGGCAGGTACAGATCTCAGTGGCAGACAAATTTAATCACTTCACATGTATTAAGTGTATGTGTGTGCGTGTGTAAAGAAAATATACCATTTTTTCCACTGGGGTCCATATCGAAGTCCCCAGATTCCCTTCAGTTTGCATCAGTGTACCATAAGAATATTATCACTTGGTGTGTGACATGAGAAAACATTGGAAAGCACTAATATAGTTTAATTTTGAGTATATTAGAAGCACTATGAACAGCACAAATTGGCACACGCTCAAGGTGATAGGGTTATTGTATTTTTTGACTATAATTCTAGAGAGTATATTTCCAACTTCATCTTCTTTCCGTTGATACACAACCTCCTTGGGAGCTTTCCGGGTGTAATCTGACACCGGCTCCCCATACTTGGAGGGCAGAGAGAGACTTAAGAAAGAAGCAGACCACTCTGGATTAGTAGGTGGCGGTTTTAGTAAGCCAGGGAAGTTACTTATAAGGCTTGTCTTGGGTAGCACAAGATGAGTGGGTCTCTGTATCCACCCACCAGATTCTTAAAAGTTCATATAGAGGCCTTAACTGGGTTAAGTCAGGTACACAGTCTAGATAGTCTCATCACCACATCTAGACTCAAGGCTGTATCCTTGGGGCAGCTTCTGGAAGTGGGAAAGGCAAGTGGAACACAGATTCCAAGGAGAGTGTGGGTGAGGAGCCTCTAGTTGCCCAGGTCCAGCTGACAGGTCAAATCAATGGTCACTTCTTCTTGATGACATCCTCCAACACTTTCTGCTATGACACCACCGCCCAGCTTCTCCTCCTTGACTTTTGGAGGTCCAATAGACTCAGCACCTCACAGATCCTTGGTTTTATTGAGGATCCAGTTTAAAAGGAGCTTATCCAATTCATCTGAGACATAGAATTAAGTGTTCTATGATAACGCATATTGTACTTGTAATATATAATATTAATAAATATAATAAAATATGTAATACATTGGGAAGAATATTCTGGAATGGCTAGGTATTCAAAGGCAAGACAGTAAGCATCCAGAAATAAGCATCCAGTTGCAATGCCATTTGTAAATTCATTTAGTCTCAATGTCACCTAAGTTTTGACTGACAAGTATAGAGAACTTTTCTGAACCAACCTGGAGTAGAATAGTGATCAATGTTTGTCTTGGAAGATTTTTATAAATAATCTTTAAAATAACTGTAAAAAGAATAACTAAAAGAACTCCATTCACCTGAACAATTCAATTCAATTCAATTCAATTTAACAGATATTTTTTGAGTATCTGTTAAGACGACGGAATATAGAATGTTCAAAAGACTTGAAAGCATCATTTGCCAAACATATTATGAATTGTATTATACAAGAAGTTGTATAAAAGGTAGGACAATGACTTATTTTTCCTGGATTCATTCCACTTGAGAGGCAGTAATAAGTCAAGTAAAATAAAGCTGAAACCAGATAAAACCTTTTATTGCCTTCTAAAGCTGTTGTAATTTGCATTTTATTTCTCTACAGAAATTGGTCTGTTATTGTTTACACAGTGTAAGGCTTCCTCAGTTATGTCAGACCTCAGTTATGTTAAAACCTGGCCCTCCACAAAATAAATATGTGTTCAAGTTTGGCTTTGTGCCTTCTAATTCCCTCCTTCTCTAACTCCTCCAATAATCACCACCCTACTACCTTGGAGGCCTTTTCTAGCCAAACTAGCTTTGAGATAAGGACACACTGTTAATCATACATTCTTTACTTGAATTTAAGATAGCATGCTAGTTTTACCATTGACATTTATATTTTAAAACCTAGCTTTATGGGCCGGCTCTGTGGCTTAGCGGTTAAGTGCGCGCGCTCTGATGCTGGCGGCCCGGGTTCGGATCCCGGGCGCGCCCCGAGGCACCACTTCTCCGTCCAACGCGAGGCCGAGTCCCACGTACAGCAACTAGAAGGATGTGAACCTATGACATACAACTGTCTACTGCGGCTTTGGGGGGAAAAAAAAATGAATAAATAAAATCTTTAAAAAAAAAAAAAAAACCTAGCTTTAAAATGAAAGAATGTACTCTTTAAAAGACTTATATCTAGTAAAAAATTGCAAATTAAGAAAAAAAATTCCAGTAAAGGGCGTCTTTCAATTTAAATTCCATGGCTATCTTGGCTCAACAATTCAGAAAAATAGAAGAGAACAGATTTATCCAAGAAATGTCTGGTCAGAGGTTATTATTTAAGAGTAAAATATTGGAACCTACAAGTCTAAACAGCATTAAATATAACTTATAATAAATATAAATATATACATTTCAATCAATAATATTGTAATATTCACAAATTTTGTTGAAAAGTTTTAAATATTGGTAATTTATTTTGTTACAAATAAAACATGCTCATGTAAAAGTTCTATAAGTTACTTGTGTAAAGAAAAGTCAAACATTCTTCATGCCAAAAATTATTTTCAAACAAGAACCATTCTTCTCCAAACTGCTGTAGAATATTTCACATATTTTGCTAAATGGAAGGAAAATTATTCTTCCAGTAAGTACATTTTGATGAGACAGAAACCAGACGTAGACATTATTGTTTCCTAAAGCAGCATATTTTCAGACTTTTAAAAAGATCCATGAGTTCTTGATATATGGTAAGCTAGTTATTTGTACTAAAGACTCTAAGAACATTATAGATTACTTAGTAATTTTCAGCCTTGCAAATAAAATTAACTCTCTAATGGTTACCTACTAATCATTTTGTCTCCACAAAAGAGTTGTACAGTAAATAGAATATAAGTTGATTATGCTGAGCTCCTTGGTAGGAGAAATAAAAGATAAAATTAGAGAATCTAAAAATTAGCAACACTGTCATTCTATTAGTTTGGTACTTTAAAAAAAATCAAAGTCGGGGCCAGCCCCGTGGCTTAGCGGTTAAGTGAGCGTGTTCCACTGCTGGCGACCCGGGTTCGGATCCCGGGCGCGCACCGACGCACCGCTTCTCCGGCCATGCTGAGGCCGCGTCCCACATACAGCAACTAGAAGGATGTGCAGCTATGACATACAACTATCTACTGGGGCTTTGGGGGGAAAAATAAATAAATAAATAAAATCTTTAAAAAAAAAAATCAAAGTCAATGTGATTTAAAAAGTAAAGGTGAAGTAAATCTTGGGTGTTACTGAAAACTCAGATGGTAGCTTTGATAGTGTAAAGAGGTTTTTTTTTGTCTTCATAGTGATTATCAGTCTAGTGATCTTTTAAATTCTGCACAGTTTAGCCAGTCGGTCAATTCTCCTCACATAGCTAGGAAATACCATTACACACTGATCAAAGCTGTTTCTCTCTCAGCAAATCTTAACTGCATGTCAACTGTTCAACAATTGATTTCATCAGTTACTTTTCAGTTGAAGAAAAATGTGCATTCCTTATGCATTAGTTATCTAGTTAAGAAGGCATTTTTGTTTTGTTCTTAAAGCTTCACTCTTTCGGATGTGAGACAGACGATTCAGTCATTGAAGCTATATTGCCTTTTCAATGCTTTGGAAATAATAACCTTTAATGTTTGTAAATACTTTATCTAAATCTCAAAATGACTTTCCCAATAGATCTTTAAGGAAATACTCACTAAAACATGATTCCCCCCCAATGATTTGTAAAAAATACTTATTCTGAGCACAATAGAGAGCTTAGACAATTATCCATATGATTAAAAATATTTAGAGCATGTTTATTTGCATAATTGAGGCCAAAGTACTATTTTGACCTGAATTATTAAGATAGTAACCTTAATTCTTTATTTTTATCTAGCTATAATCTACCTACATGACAGGAATAGATTATCTATTGCACAGATGAGTATGTACATATTTTGCTATATAGTTAGTCTAAACATAACAAACAACATAAATCCTTCTTTTCATATATGGCAAGCATACTTAGAAAATGTGTGTAGTTCCCCAAAGCAATAATTGAGTTAATTCTTTTATCTGTAACCACAGGGGTAAGACACATAGGGTAATGATCCTTTATGCAATATATATGTTATGTACACATAATATCAATATGAAGCAGATTAAGAAATAAAATTCCCATGATTTGTGATTTCTTTTTAAGAGATCATGCCCGCATGGTATATGATCTTTCTTCAAACCTGGTTTGTATGTATTTCTGTCACTATTTTAGTGCTACATTGAGTTAAAACAGCATCCCATGGTTGCCATTATGAAATTATAGAACAATATAGTACCACAAATCAGAGATAGATGGCTTTAAAAAATGTCTAAACACAAGACTAAATATTGTTTTCCAAATTTAAGGCCAAACTTAAACTAGTAAGTAGTCGCTTATGACCCAGAATCTGTCTATCCTAAACATCTGAAAGGTATATGATTCTGGGCCATCTCATTCAATTAAATTCCATAAAAGCAACAAGTGAGCAACTCAGTATGTGCCCAATTCTGTGAATTAGATGGCCTCTTTGGCCTCAAACTGTCAGAATCAAGAGCGCAAGACAGAAAATTACATAACTAATTTTAATTTATTTAGAAATTATTATTTATGGCATGTGCTATGTGATTCACTATTATTAACTTATTTAATTCTCAAAATAATACCATGAGAAAGGTAATATTATTATAATTTTACAGACGATTCTAAGTAACTGGTCCATACTTAGGAGGCTGGTAAGTAGCAGAACTGGAATGTGAATTTAAGTTGTGCCACCTCGAGTCCCACTTGTAGCCATTGTGCTTTGCTGCTTCACTGACATATACCAGCTGCGAAATGAGCCCTGGGAGCTCACGTGGAGCAAATTTTATTATTTTTTTTTTTGTGAGGATGTTCAGCCCTGATCTAACATCCGATGCCAATCCTCTTCTTTTTTTGCTGAGGAAGATCATCCCTGAGCTAACATCCCTTGCCAATCCTCCTCTTTTTGCTGAGGAAGACTGGCCCTGGGCTAACATCCATGCCCATCTTCCTCTACTTTATATGGGACGCCGCCACAGCATGGCTTGACAAGTGGTGCGTCGGTGCGCGCCCGGGATCTGAACCTGCGAATCCCAGGCCGCTGAAGCAGAGCGCGCACATGTGACTGCTGTGCCACCGGCCCGGCCCCAGGAGCAAATTATTTTTATTTGAATTACTACACGAGAAGTGAGCGTTTTTTTTTCTCAGAGGATGCTAGCTTTTCTCCTTAGCGTAAACACTTGGAAGGATCATTCAAGAGAGTGGAAGGAAGAGTAAAGATAATTCTAAAGGATGCTCATAACCTCTATAATAAGGCATTTATTTCCAATAGAGCTTATTTACTCATGTGAAGTACATTCTTGTTGGCCACATTCAAAGCATATAGGCATAAGGTAAATCCCGACCCCATGTGTGTTGTGCTCATATTCTTTTAGATACTGAGTGAAAATATTGAATGATGGTAAGAACTGCAGCCTTCATTTGGACAAAGTATAACTCAGAGTCTTGAAGTGTAAAGTAGTAAAAAGTAAAGTAGGTCTGTATAGCAGAGATATAGTTGCAGGCACCCGTCGATTTGACATATAATCCCAGTGTAGTTTAATCACCAAACCAGGAGTAGGATTCATGTATCCAGCACTAAGATGCCCCAGGCCTTTCTATGAATCCTTCAACCCCTTTTCCATCTGTAAAATCCAAATTATATTATGTAGCTATCTCTTTTCTATAGATTCTGAGAAAATTAAATGATACTCCAGAATTAAGATTATGTATGTATGCATCTGATATGCTTCCTTACAACTGATTTCTATAATACATTTTGACAAAAAACAAAAAGAAAAGTGTATTTGCAAAGAGTACAAGGGAGTCAGATTTTAGAAAGACTGGATCACTAAATACAAACATAAATACATAAAGAAAGAAAACAAACACTGTTACAAAGGATGCCAACTTTGTGTTAGTCTGTTCGTGGTGGAAGAACTGCAATTTTTTTACATGTGTATTGTATCCATAAAGCTTGTGGTTTGTCTTCAGTCACCAGTAAAAGTCGGGATTGAAGCAGTGTGACTAGAGTGGTTCAGGCTTACTGGAAACGTTCAAATTTTCATTTATTTGGGGGACCAGAACCACATGCAGTGGCCCTGTTATTTTGGTGTTTCTCTTTTAATATGCTGTTAGATTTGGTTTGCTGGTATTTTGTTGAGGATTTTTTGCAACTATCTTCATAAGGGATATTGGTCTATAGTTTTCTCTTGTTGTAGCATCTTTGGCTTTGGTATCAGGGTAATGCTAGCCTCATTGAATGAATTAGGAAGCGTTCCCTCTTCTTTTATTTTTTTAAAGAGTTTGAGAAGCATTGGTGTTAATTATTCTTTAAACACTTGTTAGAATTCACCAGTGAAGCCAATTGGTCCTGGGTTTTTCTTTGTTGGGAAGTTTTTGATTACTGGCTCAAACTCTTTACTTGTTAAGTCTGTTGAGAGTTTCTATTTCTTCTTAAGTCATCTCAGATGACCTGTGTGTTTCTAGGATTTTGTCGAATTCATCTTGGTTATCTAATTTGTTGGCATAAAATTACTCAATTGCCTGCTCAAATATGCTATTGAACCTCTCTAGTGAATATCTCATTTCAATTATTGTACCTTTCAGCTCCAGTAGTTTTACTTATTTTCTTTTTATAATTTTATTTATTGATATTCTCATTTTGTTCATACATGGGTCTCCTTGTTTATTTTACTTCTTTGTCCGTGGTTTCCTTCAGCTCTTTGAGCATATTGCTTATCTAAGAGAGTTGATTTAAAATCTTTGTCAAGTAAGTCAAATATCTGGGCTTCCATAGGGATAGTTTCTGTCAGTTTGTTTATTTTTTTCCTTTGAATTGACCATAGTTTGCTGGTTTTTGTACAGTTTGTAATTTTTTTGTTGAAAATTGGGCATTTGCATATTATAGTGTGGCAACTTTGGAAATCAGATTATCCCCTTCCTCAGAGTTTCTGTTCTTGATTGCTGAAAGCTTACTTGTGTTTGGCTGAGATTTCCTTGAATCCCAGAAGTCTTAACTACCAACAGCAGCAACAACAATTAAGCTACCTCTTCTATCCTTTGTGAATCAGCTCTGGTCTAGGGCACTCCTTTAACACTTAGCCAGGCCATTTACAATTCTGCGTCAGCCTTTACTTCTTATTGCACTGAGACTACAAATTAGCCAGTGGTGAAACGTTAGGGTCTTCTCGATTCTTTTCTAAGCACGTACTCTGTCCTGAGCATGCACTGTGGCTCTCTTAATTTCTTGGTATACTCAAATGCTTCAAATGCCCTAATTTCCCAAAGAAACTCTTTCCTGGGCTCTTCCCCCCAGGTCTTAGGAGGCCTACTGTATGTCTCAAACAAAATCTTTTGCCCAAGCACATGTGGATTTTTTTTGTGTCTGTGAGGAAGATTAGCCCCAAGCTAACATCCATTGACAATCCTCCTCTTTTTTTGCTGCAGAAGACTGGCCCTGGGCTAACATCTGTGCCCATCTTCCTCTACTTTATATGGGACTTCGCCACAGCATGGCTTGACAAACGGTGCACAAGTGCACGACCGGTATCTGAACCTGCAAACCCCACGCCACGAAGCAGGGTGCCGCACTTGACTGCTATGCCACCTGGCCAGCACTGCATGTGGATTTTTTGATCCCTTACAATATTTTGGAGCAACACTCACAGGATTCTCTCCCTGACTCATTTCTGAGATAGACAAAACAGAGATAAGCAACTTGCATCAGTCCTTCAGGTTCCCAGACAGCTTAAAACAAGAACAATAATTTGCAAATAAGATTTGCTCTCCAGATCCAAGGACCAGAGTCTCATGTCGGGAACATGGGCTCCCATCTTCAAGACTGCGACGGACCTGGGGAGGGGATGGGGAAAGCACAGATAAAATGTCCCAAAGATTTCTTACTATTTTTGAATTAGATTTTTCTTGATTCAGCGTCTGTTTGATTGCTGTAAACCTTTGACTGTTTCCGATTTTGACAAAGTTGGTTCAGACAGTTTCTGGTTGTTTTCTTGATGTTTCTGTGGACGGACAATGGGAGTTTGGAACTACTCACTCTGCAATTTTGCTGACATCTATTATTATTTCCACCTTTATCTCAGTGGGAAAAATCTCCCTAGACTTCCTGTCTATTGATCTCTCTATTTTATTCCTATTCATTAGCCGCCTTTTGTATTTACTTTCCTCATTACCCAGATTAAGTTCCATGTTGCATCATTTCCACCACTTTTCCCGAATATCCTAAATTCCTCTTCTGTATTCCGTTTCTATATTATGCTTTTATCCTTACTGCTTTGGCAAATGCCCAACTATAGATGCAACCAGGTGATTGCTTTCTCCTTTCCAAACATGGGCTTCTGGCTCTGACCCGAACACCGTCTCTCTGGAATTGCTGTTAATTCCTGGTCACTAACCTCAGCTGTGTTTCCAACACTGCTCTGTTATCTTCCTGTGTTTCTCTAGTCAGTTTGCATTCTCATTATCTACCTTTTACATTTTTCATAACATTTTCTCTTCTTCTACCTTGTTCTCATCAGATTATTTCTTTTTTACCTCCCAAAGAAAATAGATATCATTATACAGCAAGATGTTGACTTTTGGATGCTAAATCTATAAACAAAATTACATTTGCACCCGTCATGTACTTATTCCTGTTAATGAAATCAAAGAGATTTCCCTTTTCTTATCCAAGGCTAAATCCTCTACAACTACATTCCTTCTTCTTACATCTTCTTAGCAACTCTGACTCTATGGTGTTAATTATCTACTTGGTTTGCTGAAGCCAGCTTGTACTGGTTTGCAAGAACTGATGGATGACTTTTAAGGAATTTTGAAAGCTAGTTGAGGTCAATTTGATAGTTGAAAATTAGCCATGGTGGGAATATTTACCCCATGTAAATCACCAAATGCTACCAATATGTACTTTTTTTTTTAATTTTAGAGAGATGAATGTTAAACATTTGTCAGCACACCACTGTTTATCTTCTACCTCTCCATTAAATTTCGTTCCAATTACATGTTTAAAATATTGGTCTCTCTCAACTTAAAAATCAAAAACAAAAATACTAACAAAAGCTCATGTGTCTCTCAGCTATTGTTGCATCTCTCCCCTCTCCTTTGTGATCAACAGTGTAAAGTAAAATATATTCTCAACTTATAACACAGTATACTGCACATTGAAGGTGATAAATATTTTTGAATCAATATTCTTTGTACCAGTGTTAGATAATTTTATTTAGTACTGATTGAAATTTATTTGGCCACAGGGATTTAAAAAGTCTTAAAGATACCCCTTGTTCTTTGATTTATTAACAGTATTTTGAGAAATGTATCATAAGGAAATAAAGCCACATATTACCAATGTTCAAGTCACATCATTTTTAGTAGTGAAATTTTGGAAACGGTGTAAATGTTCAACAATAGGGATATTTTTAAATGACTAATGCTGCATTCATGCAACGTGTGAATATATAGTCAGTGGAAATAAATTGATCATAACTTTAAGTACAATTTCTAGGTGAAAAAAGGGACTGGAAGGAGATTTGCCACTAAATTGATCATAACTTTAAGTACAATTTCTAGGTGAACAAAGGGACTGGAAGGAGATTTGCTACTATGTTAGAAAGAAGAAAGAACAAAAACTTTAATGAAGTTTTTAATGAATAAGAGAATATCAATTTTTTATAGGGGGTAAAATCATAGAATTATTCTAACAGCATACAAAGATATTATTATTATATTCATTTCATGTATCTTGATTAAGCTGCCTGATAGGTTTCCATGGGGTGAAAGTTGTACAATGCAATGTATTAGCAAGGGGAATTAACCAAACTAAAATTTTTATTGAATTAATTTTTCCTTTTCCCTCAATACTACTGTCAATTTTGCTGAGGAACATCATGCATTTCAAGATATCTAATAGCAAAATTTATGATAATATCAATAATTTATGCTAAGAACACTTAAAAAATTAAGAATAAAATCTAATTGATTTGCCCTTTGAGACATGATGAAGAAATAAGCTTCTGCTTGGTAATTCAATTTATTTATCTTCGCGCAGGGTTTGTAATTACTTTTAAGTAACTATGTTATTTATTTTCATTAACTAAAATTGAACAGTATCTTTAATATTATCACTGTCCCTAGGAAAATCTCTGAATACATGGAAGAGATATAAGAGTGGACTTGGATGAAGCATTACAAATACATGTGACTTTAATAGTCATAAAGCATTGGGTCGTTTTAGATTACCCTTGTTCCAGAGGATATTCTCATTAATGTATTTTATTATATGGAAAAAGATGACACACTGAAAGACTAATTCAATGGTTAGCTTTTTCCTTTTAACTTTGAAATCATATCATTTAAATTACTTAGGAGCTTGTTTCAAATACTATTCAAGATGCTATCCATATTTCTAATAGCTTAATGAGATGGAGAGGTAGATACTAATATTCTTTCCAAAATAGAAAGACAAAATAGATTATTCCAGCTGTTTCACATGCATCACTACTTGCTAAATAAGTATCAATATTAGAAAAAATCTTCTGCTTCCAACTCTAAGGGCCTACTATATATCTATATCTATATCCATATCTATACGTATATATCTGTATACGTATACATATATAAATAGATAGATAGATACAGATATATTTAGTTTTCTTTTACAAGGGAAACTAGCTTTAAAACAATGATATCCTTCATACATTCTGGGTCTATTGTATATTTTAAGTGCTTTGAAACATAGCATGCTCATTGATGCAGAGATCACTCAGTATCCATCAACTATTTTTTCTTAATAACAGAATGGTGGTCTTTTTTGGTATAGCAATGTGTCCAGTTAAAAAAACAAATCATTATTTCCCAGGTTCCTTTGCAGCTAGGTGTAATGACGTGACTAAATTCTAGGAAATAACTTAGGCAGAAGTTGTTGTGTGGGACTTTAGAAAAAGCTAGAATGGTTGACCAGAAAGATTAAAGGAATCTGGTTCCCTGAGGAAGATGGGGCTGCCATGCTGATCCTGTTTTGTCTGTGTCTGGCTATTTTTTATGTGCAAAAGAAACTACCTTATTTAAGCCATTGTTTTAAGGACCTCTGTTGTTTGACTTGAATGAAATTTCTAACATATCCAGACATGTTATATACCCTCCAGTTTCTATTACTAAACCTAATATCTAAATGATGTGCCATTTAGACATTCTTAAGTCATTTAGTTAGGTTATAGCTGTCTCTAAATAGCATAGAACAACTGGACAAAAATTTTTAAAAAAATCTTGAATTTGAATATTATAGTGAAACATATTTGCACAACTCTATCTTTCTTCTAGTAGTAGCACCCTTGCCCCTTCTCTCTCACCAGCTTTTGGAGATCTGTTCCCATCTCATTCAAACACCTCCAAGTAGGTGTTATCATCTTATGTGACCCCACCTCCCTGGTCACCTTCTACTATTTATCCTCTCACCCGAACTGGGGCAGTAATTGCAACCTTTTCTCCAGATTTGTCCAGGCAGTTAGCACAAAGCCACAACCAGAAGTAAGAGTTTTTCTAAAGTTTATTTTTAATTGGTACTAAGACAAAAGGACCATTGCCTTTCTAGTACTGAAGATTGAAAAATGTGAGCTACGAGTTGGTAGCAGCTGTGATGCCAATGTTTAAATGAAAACTGCTGTAAGAGAATGAACAGGCATAGAGCAGACAGAGTGACTCACAAAGTCCAGTAGTTTTTGGGTTACAAGGACCAATGGTCCCTGAAGCTCTTATTATTGTTTAGTTATATGAGTCAATAATTCTCCCATTGGACTTTTTATCTCACATTCATTTCAAACGTCTTGCAACCAAAAGTCTGATCTATACACAGACAAGATGACGTATGTATCTTTATTAAAATAATTCAATTGGTCTTGCAATATATTTGACACTGGACAGCCAAAACATATATGCTTCTTGTGTGACTGTTCCATTAGCCTTTTGTGGACAGTCTTTACTGACTCATAATACACACTTGAGATCTACATATCCTCAAAATATGAATAAGGAATATTCATGTCAATCATTTCAAGATTTCCAAAAAAATTATACCCTGTTGTTGGATGAATATAAAAAAAGACAGCATCTTATTTGAATGAAAAAAATATTAGAATCATGTATGCTGTCAAGAAATTTATAATGTACATAAAGTGATGCATCAAGTAAGAACACATCAATATTCTTTCTCAGGAAGGGAAAGAAAGCTCGGGATTACTAGGATTTAAATTTTTTATCTTCAAACAATTCCTCTTTCAGACTTCTTTCTGAAACTTAAAGATTTGGTTGAATAAGGTATTGATTATCCTTAAAACTTCAGAAAATAATCTCTGTTCCTCTAGACTCTCTGTGTATCTAAGGACTGGAAAAAGCATGTCCTCTTTGTTTATGTTAGTAATTCCCCAGAAGAATTAATTATTAGATCCCAATTACCATAATTTTGCATTGCAAAATAGGGGAGTGGAAATTGAGTTATTGTCTCTCTCCCATCTTGTATATTTTTTTTCTCGTTTTTATTTTTAACCCATATACTGGCTAAGATGCATCCTTTTATGATGAGTTATTTTAAGTGTTACTTGGTATGCATATCGATCCAACAGAAGCAAACATTTTGAGGTTTTAAGTATTTTGAGTGGTGACCAAATTGTATTTCTTTTAAATTAAATTGTTTTAATTTTTGCTTAAATACTTTCTTACTTATGTCCCACTTTATTATTAAAAGGATACAAAAGACATACAAATATGTATAGTTATGGAAACACAAAGTAAAATTAAATAGGAAAATGAATAAAGAATAAATTAGATTAAACAAGTGCCCCGGAACCAGAGTGTGACTAGTTCCCAAAATCCATGCCGTCAACTCAAATGCACTTACCAGGAGCAGCTCATATGTTTGACCACACATTCTCGAAAATTCAGCACGAAGAAGAAAATTAATTTATTATTAAATATTTAGTGTCTATATTCATGCTGTTCAATACAGTAGCCAGTAGGCACATGTGACTTACGCACTTGAAATGTGGCGAGTCCAAGTTTAAAAGTCCTATGTGTAAAATACACTCTGAATTTCAAAGACTTAGAATGAAAAAAGAATGTAAATATCTCAATAATTTCTATAGAGGTTACATATTTAAAGAGAATATTTTGGATATATTGGTTAAATAAAAAATATTGTTATTAATTTCACTTTTTTTTCACTTAGAGTGGCTATTAAAATATTTAAAGGTACAAATGTGACTTGCAATTGTGGCTTTCATTATATTTCTTTGGGACTACACTGGTTTATATAGTAAAATGCTTTCATTACTCTAGGAAAGCACCACTATTTCTAATACAGTCTTCACTTTGCATGGTTTGGATACGCATGGATTTCAGTTTCCATTATTTTAGGTTAGTTAAATAATACCAGCCCTTCAACAACATGATCCAAATATTAGTTACCAATTAACTGTGAGTTATTGCATAAAGTACAAATTTCAGTGCTAGCTATTCATTCCACAAATATCTATGTATCTCATGATCAGTGACCAATCATGGTGCTTCCTTCACAGTCCCTTGGTGATTGATTACTGCACGTCTGTTATTCAGACAGTATGCACAGACAGTAAAGCATGTAGTTGTGTTGCCTTCTTGTCTCTGAGTGACACTTTACAAAAATGGATAATCAAAAGAGACAACAGGGCTGTCCTGGTGGCATGGTGGTTAAGTTCGCGCACTCCGCTTTGGCCACCCAGGGTCTCAGGTTCGCATCCCAGAAGCAGACCTACGCACTGCTTATCAAGCCATGCTGTGGCGGCGTCCCATATAAAGTAGAGGGAGATGGGCACGGATGTTAGCCCAGAGCCAATCTTTCTCAGCAAAAAGAGGAGGATTGGTGACAGATGTTAGCCCAGGGCCAATCTTCCTAACCAAAAAGAAAAGAGAGAGAGCATAGACCAACAAAGATGAAACTGGAGTAAATAAAAAATGATACCAGTGGAAGTGAAATTTTAATTAAATGTATAATGAGTCATAAAAGAAATAGCTGACCACGGAAATGTTGGCACTGCCATCATTTAAGAAATCTGGATATGCAGTCAGAGGAAGTTAGTGAAGGCCAACTTACAGACACAAACGAGGAAAGTGGTTGTGATAAAAAGGATGCAGAGGAAGTAACACTGTCAAAACTTCACATTAATGATACTTTCTGAAATTATTTTACAACCTTGAAAGCATAAAAAGGGTAAAATGTTGGAAGCTGATGCAAACCTTAGACAGGAATATGACAATTTGCCAAGCCGTAGACAAGGTGCCTGCTCCTTAACGTAAGTTATGAGGCAAGAAGGTGAGCGTTGTTCAAATTAGTCTGGATAAGATTTTTACAAAGAAATAAAATACTTTAATTCTCAATATTTCTAACGGTTTAAGTTATAGTATATTTAATAAATATTAGTTGTACTATTTTTTAATTCCCTATACATTTATTCCTAACAGTAAGAGAATTTTAATGTTTTGACAAAAATTTTTAAAGGTTACAGAACAATAAAAAACATTTTCTGTTGATTATTAAGAGAGCTTTGCACAGTCCTAGTTTTAATAGCAGTTTTTACAGTCCTACCATGTGGCAAAGTGAGGACTACCTGTATTAAGATCAGGGAGAATTATTTCCCAAGGTTTCTTACACAAAACTTATTGTTTAACACAATGAAAGCATCTTAAATCCTTAAAGTCAAGTCAGTGACCAGATTTACTGGATTGTTTTTGTAACACTCCCCAGTAGTGCTCAGTGGCATCAATAGAACCAAGGAGTTCTCTGATGGGACACTGGGTGAGATTCAGGGGGTAGCTCACTGATCATTTCTCTTAATGCACTGACATATTTGACACAGCTCCTTTCTAATTTTAAAAAGTGAAGCAGCAGAGTTTGGGATTATATCCTAAAAGAAATACCTCTCGTGGGGATATTCTGTGTGATCAGTCAAGTACAAAGGACTTTATGTTTTAACCATTAATGGAATAATACAATTATTAAATTAGATTAGCTATTAAATCAGTTAGCTGGGTATTGTTGGTTTTAAAAAGCACACATATTCTGAGAACTGACCTTTCACATCAGTGTTTTTTCTTGTTCTGAGATGCTGAGCCAGCCAAGTGAGATTTGGTATCAAGACCATGGAGTGGATCTATGGGCACTGCTCCTATTTGTTTGTGTTTGTTTGCACTGTCTGGAGTGCTTATTGGTTTCAATCCAGCTCTTTTTTCCAATAAGAGAATCACATTACCATAGCATGTTAGATCATATCTGAAAGTTATCTGCTTTCCCTTCCCATTTCTTCTTCCCTTTATCTTCCCTTGTATTGTCTATGGCAAGTTTTCCATAGTTTGACACGAATTCACCCATAGGATCCTCACAACAACAAGGTGAGATAGGGTGGGTGATTTTATTTTCCTTCATCAAATGAAGGAAATGAGACCACAGGGAGTGGTGGTATTTGTGAAGTCCATGAGAATGCACCTGGATGACTTCCAACAGCTGGGAGCATGATTGGCTAAGGGCCCCAGCTATGTCCTCTGAAGTCCATCACAGGAATGCTAAGGAAGGCTCATTCCTAGGTAACATGGACTCCTCAGAATAGCTGACTTTGATTTGAGGACTTCCAATGGCTGTATTTAATCTTCTCTGGACTGCCCGACAGTCTAGGAAGCTTGCACTCACCCTTCGTTCCCTCCCTTAACTCTGGGTCACACTTGCATCATGATCTTATGGCTTTCTCAACCTTTCCAGTCCCTGCCCCACTTTCTTTCCTGCAGGCATTTCCACTAATAAAATTATATCAGGAAAGCTACTGCTGACTTTCAGAAAGTGAACTATTGCTGGCTTTCAGAAACACAAGAAAGGCAAACAAAGAAACTTGATGCTGGAGATTATAGCTTCCTGTATAGCAAAATATAGCATTTTCCGGAGCTCACAGGGAAGCCATTGCAACTATCATACTCTATCTACCCCCACATCTACCTGCTGGAGGAGAATAATGGCTTCTCTCCCTCTTACACTTTTCAAATTGCTTAAGAGTGCCTCTCATTGGTGTAACTACACTAGAACCCACCAGGCAAAGGAGCCTTGGAAATGAGGCCCAGTCTCTGACACATAGGGACAAAATATTCTTAGCCATTTTACCAAACCCAGTCAATTTCTTCTGTGCCATTTTTATTGTAGATTTTATTCTTTAAACTTGACTCAAGATCAGACACTGAAATTCCTTAAAATATGATCAATCTAAGTTTTAGCATCACTCCTTCTATTACCCACATGTTTCTTTCAATCATTCACGTACATTCTTTTCTAATTTCCATGTGCTCTGCAAATGCCTGTTGTGCTGAGACATAGGAATAAATGGATTTAGAGAGAGCAGACAGTATATCTGCTTCTTTATCAATTTCAAGACAAGAGGTCTTTATTTTTCTAACTTTTCCTTGTGTTTTGCTAACCTTTTTCTGGGCATGTGAAGTGGTAATAATGAATGCTTGAACATTTCATCTTCTACTGATAGCTTAATTAACTTCCTCAAGGAAAAAAAATCAGAGTGTGGTCCTTACCTTTAAAGCCAAGATATTTTGCATTTTATCCTTTTATCAAATCCTCTGCATGACTCTTCTGTTGAAGGATTCATTTAATTATTGAACATGTACCACCTTTGAGTCATTTATTATTCTAGACTCTGGGAATATAGTGGTGAATAAGACAAAATGTCCTCTGATCTTATGGAACTTTCATTTCTAGTGACAAGAGCCATCAATAAATAGTTAATTAAATGAAAAAAGAAACGTAATTTCAGGTAACAGTAAACTCTATGAATAAAATAAAACAATGCGATATGAAAGGGAGAATATCTCGGTGTGGGCACAGAATTGTTAGGAATGCTTAGCTGAAGAGCTGCATTTATTTGGGATCTGGAAGAAAAGAATTTTCCAGCTATCAAGGGGCAGAACATTCTAAGGAAAGGAAGGAGCATATGCAAACATCTTAACGTAAATTTCCTGGTAGAAAAGAACATGACATGTTCAAGAATACAAAAGGTCAATATGGCTGTATAATGAAGGGGCAAGGGAGAGTTAAGAGAGTTATGAAAGATGAATTTGGATAAACAAGTCTGAACTGTAGGGTTCTGTAGCCATACTGAGTTTGTATTTTATTCTAAGAGCAAGTGCACATCATTGTGGCAATGAAAACATTTGTTACACATTCTGATTTGTATTTTTAAATAAAAAACAAGACTAAAATAAATGAACCATGGTTTTTTAAATCAAGCTTTTATTCTGTATAGTTGCTACATTTTGAAAGACAATAATTTGTCATTATCCTTAAAGTAATATAATGAGCATTTTTGTAATGGGTTTTGGTTGTATTATTTTTACTAATACATACAATACTTTTACACATAAGTATGTTGAAAATCTGACAGTTGATATATTTTTTTCTGATTTCCAAAACAGCAGGCTAAGATAAGAAGACTATGACAACAAAGAGAGTTTAATTGTTCTTGTAAACTGGTTAAATATTAAAGATTTATTGATTACTTGTCCTGGAAGTCTTAATAGAGATCCAGACTGATACAAGTCCTATATGAATAATCTTTGTAAGAAAAAATTGCAAAGTGAAAAGAGGTAGAGAAAGGGGAAAATATAATAGCTGTGAAGGGAAGGGAGCAAGCATTATGTGAAGAAATCCATCAGATAACATTACAAAATTCGGCACCGGAAATTACTTGGATTAGCCTGCTGGAGCATTCACATAAGAGAGAGGAATGTATGCTTTGTTTTCAGCCTCACAATTCTCATAACGAAAGGGCCTCTCCTCCCCCGCAGAATGAACCCCAGCCTAGAGCATGAGGAGAGAAACTCTTCCAAAAGCCTTTGTGCCAGTGATTAGAGTGAAGGACTAAGGGTCGTGAACTTTGGTCCCTCTCTCCACTGTGGACAGTACTCCCCTTGCAACATAAGTACATCTCGCTGTACTTATGTCCATTCTGCAATACAGTTTCTGAGCTGAAAGTACTTCTTTCTAGCACATTGTACAGAACAAGTATTCAACACACAAAATGTTTTAAGTTCCTGTAAAGGAAGATGAACAAATATTAACATCCTTTACTCCAGACTTGGGTTTAAGAAGCAAGGTTGGCAGGCAGACATCTGCAATGCTGTGACCACAGAAGCACTTTCTGCCTGAGCTGAATGAAACTTCCATTTAATGACTCCGTTTTCACGCTTCCTTTTCCTGTACTCCTTCAGAAATGTGTTTTAATTCATTCAATCAGTCAGAATTGTTGAAATGTCTACTCTATGTCAGGCAATTTGTTTTCAACTTGAAGTGTGTTATGTACAAAGTTGAAGTTCTGTGTGTATGTGTTTGTGAGTGCCAGTATATTTATTATCAGGGTAATATAGTTAGAAATTTTTTATTTTCTCTTCTATTTATTTACTTTTCTCGTCTATAACACTTTGTTTAAAAACGTGAAGTGCTGCATAATAGAGTGATTTTTTGAGAAATAATAGATAGTTTATACAAATCACATTTTGATTTGGAGCAAGAATAAAATTCTACTTAGTTTCATTTCCTTTTAAAAATGATTATTATATGGACGCAAAACTTACCCTTCTCACTTAGAATTTTATTAAAGATAAATGCACATCAAATTTTTTGTTTCAGATGTGTAAGTGCCCTGTTCCAATATCATGTTTTATCCATTGGACACCCACGGACTAAATAAAAATGTGTTATCATTGATTCCACTAGCAGAGACAGCATGTATACAACTGGATAGAAATCTCAAATCATTAAAACATTTCTCATTGAAAACGTAACTGAGCGCCGGCCCAGTGGCGCAAGCGGTTAAGTGCACGCTCTCTGCTGCGGTGGCCCAGGGTTCGCTGGTTCGGATCCCGGGTGCGCACCGACGCACCACTTGTTAGGCCATGCTGTGGCGGCGTCCCATATAAAGTAGAGGAAGATGGGCACAGATGTTAGCGCAGGGCCAGTCTTCCTCAGCGAAAAAGAGGAGGATTGGCATCTGATGTTAGCTCAGGGCTGGTCTTCCTCACCAACAAAAAAAAAAGAAAACATAACTGAAAATTCTTACGTTGTTTATATAGCCTCTAAAGGTCTATATGATGATCTTGCTCTCCTTTATTGCCAAAAGTCATACTTTCCTTATTGAGTATTTAAGCAGGGGTCTTTTCTACTTTTGAGATATAATCTCTCAGACAAGTGAGTTAATTTCCTGTGTCGACCTTGCTTCTTCCTTTAAAATATAAATAATAATGCTTGCCATCAACCTATCTGAAGCCATGCAGATTGTCTTCTTATAAGAAAGGATTAAGAGTATGCTTTACTTCAGGGATTTCGAAAAATTTTTACTGCCTACCATACTCCAACCTGACTTGTAATCCCAGATTTCTGCCAAAATTACGCCTGCTAATTACACTCATCTCCTCCATGTCATGGAAATGGATCAGTCTTCATCTGGAGGCTGCATAGTCCAGCCACTAAAGGGGAAGGCTGGGAGAAGTCCTCTCAGCAGCACACATGTGGGACAGGTACCATTCCACACCCTCTGATTATGTCACTTCTCTCATAAAGAAGAGTCTAAATATATGGCCTTCAAAATATTGAATGCTTAAATGATAAGGATCATCACTGACCTATGTTCCAGGGGTCATATGCTTTGGGGCTATCTGCTCATGACCTTGTCATGATCTCGTCCCTCCCAGCATATTGAGACACACAATTTGGGCTTCTTATATGTGTACCACTACTTTTCATCTTGGGCAAAATTCATATGTGAATTCTGATAGCCACTCCATCATCCAACTGTTCCTTCACATAAGCTCAGGTTTATTTTAGGATTTTTTTCTTACTTAATTAACATAAATATAGCTTGAATTTGTTTAAAACATAGAACCTCTAAAAATTAGCATGACTTACTATAGAAAATAGAAGAAAATTGATTTGAACAATCAAAACTTTTGGTGACTAGCGTTGGTGTTTGAGTTTTATCTCCAAAGATGAATCAGACTGAGCTTGAAAGCAACTCTCATGGAGCAGTGGATGGAAAGGCACAATTCTCAGAGGAAAACATTGACAACTTTTTAATGATGTCTTTAAAAGAAAGCACAACAAATTATTTCTGACCAAACTTAAGATTCTTATTTATACGTGTCCCACATAGAACTTCTAGAATTTATGTGAGTGTGTATGTGAAACGGAAATATGATTTAAAGAAGATTTTTTAAAATTGTGTGAATTACATTTGTCAGACTTTGATAAACATTGTTCTGGTGTCATTAATAGAGCTGTGGAGGGCCGGCCCGTGGCTTAGCGGTTAAGTGCGTGCGCTCCGCTGCTGGTGGCCCAGGTTTGGATCCCCGGGGCACGCACCGACACACCACTTCTCTGGCCATGCTGAGACCGCGTCCCACATACACAAACTAGAAGGATGTGCAACTATGACATACAACTATCTACTGGGGCTTTGGGGGAAAAAAAATAAATAAAAATTATAAAAAAAAAAAAAGAACTGTGGAGCCAGAGTGGGTAAGAAGCCTCTGATTGCTCCCGCATTCGTTTAATTTTAAACACCATGTCCCATTAATTTAAGTTATGAAGAACAAGCATAGAGTGTTAATGGAAGGCAGTTTGGAATGGCATGGTAAGTTCATCTTTGATGCTGCCTCATACAAACACAAAGCAATCTTGGATACAATTTAATGGAAAATTAAGAAGACATAGATGAGCTCAAAACAAGAAACAACATCTCCAGAGGTTGGAAATGGGAAAGAGAAACAAAGCAGTGGGTGATGCTGAAGCCACATCCAGCTGGACAGGAGCCTTTCTCTGCAGGAAACGGGGCCTGAAGGAGCTCTAGGTCCAGCCTGACCCGGGGCCAAGCTCCTTGCTTGCCTCCAGAGCTGAGATACATTCCCCAGATAAACAAAATAATCAACATAATAAAGCATTGTTTTTCACCTAACACCGTGAATCTACAACTTGAGAGGAAGCAGTGGGTCTAAGGAAGGGAAGGATACAGACACACTCCTAGTGGTCAGGAATAAAATCAAACCTCTCTCTGGCTCAGCAAATTGACCTATGATTTCTCCAATGAAACAGCAGGGGAGAAGCTTTGAAATACCATCATAGGAATTGGTTATAGACTGAGGACACTGGGGGCTGAATGTAGGCAACTGTAAAGCTGCTAGATAGTGATAGGTGAGCATGGAAGAAGAAAGGAAGGCAGTGGGGAGAGAGAGAGAGAAAGAGAGAACAATAAAACCTTGCTACTCAAAATGAGCGTGCACACCAAGATTCCTAAATAAATGAACAAGTTCCCAAATAAAAGAAAGCCCACAAAATCAACAATCTGCATTTGAATTTATTTCAAATTAAATTAGTTTTAGGAGACAGTATGTAAAAAACTTAAAAAACATACTTAAGATGTTTGTATATGAAGAAATGATATCTAATTAAAATAAAAAAGGAAATAAAAATAAGATAATCATTAGACCAGTTACAGCTGAAGAATGAATAAATTAGAAAATAATACAGAGTAAATTGCCCAGAATAAAGAAAATAAAGATAGAAATATGAGAGAGCAGTTACTACTAGGAGTAACAGGAGGAGGAATTGAATAAATAGAAAAAAAAAAAGCACAATATTTGAGAATAACATGAAGCATCAATAATATAAATACTAAAATCAAACAGTGACAATTCAAAACAATAAATTACATATGAGCTTCATTTACAAGCATGGATTTAAGCATTTTAAGTAAACTACGAGTAAATTGAATTTGGCAATACATTAAAAAATAATACATTACTTCACACCAGAAATGCAAAGATTAGTCCACATTAGAAAATTTATTGATGAAATTTACAGTTATGATTGGTCAATTCACTGAAACGTAAACCTGAATGAATAATACCCATTTGAAATGATGCTCAGCCTCACTAGTAATCAGGGAAATGAAAATTAAAAAAAAAAAAAAAAAAGTAACATTTCAAATCATTAGATTGGCCAAAATTACATAATATCTAAGTGTTGTAACAATGGAGAGAAATGAGGACTCTCATATATTTTTAGTATGAAATGGATAAATCTTATAATGTTTAAGGGAAAAAGGAGTTTAGGAGAGAAAATGTATTGCCTGTTACAATTTATTCAGTTTGGAAACTTCAAATACAGTATAATATATTATATATAAATGCCTTATATTGTAATAGTATAAAAACTTACATGAGAGGGAAGTAGAGGAATGGGATTAGAGAGAGGGCTTTAACTGGGTCTATAATGTTTTATTTCTTTAAAAATGACAAAAAGCACATGTGACAAATACTATGATTTGATAAAGCACAGTACTCCTTGCATTGTTTTCTGTATTTTTCTGTATGGGTGAATTATTTCATTTATTTTAAAGATGAGTTATGTGAGTTTGGGGAAAGAATCAGATTTCAATGAAAAATGAATAAATAAAATGTAAAAATAAATGAAGACAGGAATATCAGTTCCTGCCAAATTAGAGTAGTATCATTTCTCCAGTTCCACCCTTGTACAGCTAAATATCCTTTCTTCCCTTCTGCTTGCCTTATTGCAGTAGCTAGAAATTCTAGTAGTATGCTGAATAACAGTGGTGAGAGCAGAATCTTCTCCTTGGTTGTGATCTTAGAAGGAAAGCATAACATGAATGTTAGCTCTTTTGTTATGGCCTCACAGGTCCCTGAGACTCTGTTCTTTTTTTCTTTTTATTCCATTTTATATTTTCTCTGTTGTTCAAATTGCGTAGATTTTATTGATCTGTCCTCCAATTCACTGATTCTATCCTGTGTCATCTCTACTCTACTATTGAGCTCATTCATTGAGTTTCTATTTTGGTTATTGTATTTTTCAGTTCTATCATTTCCATTTTCATTCCTACTAGCCAAAAACTGGAAACTGTTCTTCAACAGACAAATGCTTAAACAGGCTTGGTACATCCATATCATGAAATACTGCTCATCAATGAAAATAAACTAACCATTGATACACACAATGATTTGGTTGTATTTCCAAGGAATTATGCTGAGTGAAAAAAAGCCAATCTCAAAAGTTTATATACTGTATGAAAACATGTATATAGCATTATTGAAATGGAAAAATTATAGACATGGAGAACAGATCAGCGATTGCCAGAATTAGGGAAGTTGGGGGGAGGTAACTATGACTATAAAATGGTAGCAAGAGGAGTCCATGTATTAGAACTGTTTGTATGTTTACTGTGGTCGTGGTGACCCAAATCTATGCATGATAAAATTGCATAGAACTAAATATACGCATATATACCAAAGTTTAAAGTATATCTAATAAAGAGAAATATATGTTAATCTAAAACCTATGAACAGGGGCTAGTCTGGTGACATAGTGGTTAATTTTGTGTGCTCTGCTTCAGCGGCCCAGAGTTTGTGGGTTCAGATCCCAGGTGCAGACCTACACACTGCTCATCAAGCCGTGCTGTGGTGGTGTCCCACACACAAAATAGAGGAAGATGGGCACAGATGTTAGCTCAGGGCCAATCTTCCTCACCAAAAAAAATTTAAAAAAGATAAAACCTATCAACAAAAATCCTTAGAATACCATATGCTGCTAAGTAAAACTCCACAATAAGATGGTCTCAGGTATGAAGGGTTAGAAGTAGGACAAAAGAATTTATTGTTCTATATAATGAAGTAAGAGAAAGTGAAGGAATTCATGGATCAATGAAGAGAAAGAAGGTAAGACTATTATGAAAGAGGAAAGAGGAAAGGGGTTGGTTGAGAGACTATATAAGGAGTTGATAGAAGGAAATCATGAAGCAGCAACATTTTTGGAGTCTCAAAAATGAGACAAGAGGCAAAGAGTGAGAGGTTCCCGATGGTGAGTATGTGGATAGGCTCCTTTGACTTAATTTCAAGTTGTTTTCTGGCTCTCCCTCTACCCACTGCCCCCACCTTCTTTCCCTGCCAATCCTTCTTGCCTTTATTCTACACTGAGTGACTGGTGTTTGAGGGAGGGATAGCATCAAGGAAAAGTAATATATTCTATAAATGGGTTCATTCACGGTGCAGAACAAAGAGGTCAGATTACACACATACACACACACACACACACTTCAGTAGAAGGAGGAAATCAGCCAAGAGTCTCCACATATTTTGGTTTGCTTATATACAGTCATGCATTGCTTAATGGTGGGGCAGGTTCTGAGAAATGCGTTAGTCAATTTCATCATTGTGCGAACATCATAGAGTGCACGTACACAAACCTAGTTTGTATAGCCTCCTACACACCTAAGCTATATGGTACTACCTTATGGGACCACCATCGTATATGTGGTCCATTGTTGACCAAAATGTCATTATGCTGCGCATGACTATATGTGTATCTGAGTGTGTAGAGTGTATGTAGTTAGCAAGGAATTTCATTTGAACTATTATGGAGCAGGGTGATCCCAGTAGGCTGAAAGAATCCAGACAGATATTTGATGATTCTACATAATCACTTTTTGCATATTTTCTTGGGGATCTTCCAGTTCCAGCCCCCTCCCTTTCCTCTCCCCTCAGTAGCAGATCACCTCATGTTCTGTTAAGTTGTGGGGCATTTACACGGAGATGGGAAAACAGCTCTCCAGTGTGATTGATTCCAGTTCAGCCTTATGAATTCTAGTTATCTTTTGAAATAGAATAGAACACCATGAGCACTGAGCCTTTTCCAGTGGATTATGGCTTATAGCTATCTGGGCATAGAAAATTACTTAAATCCTTATTTGTCATCTAGGAAAAAACATGAGGGTCTCCAGGGATTGCCAGTTTTACTGGGTGGCCCTCTTCAATAGATTTGCAAGTGCAAATCTCAAAAGATTATTAGAGTGTCTCATGCTAGAGAATTAAAGGGAAAGGAAGATATGGCTCCATCTTGGTACTGTCTAAGTAAGGATCTACTGATAATCTTCCAGTTTGGATTGATTCTTCCCTCAATAGAAATACTAATTATACCATAGGTGACATAAAGGTGACAAGGAAGAAAGCTTGTTTTGGGAAATTTTAGTGAAGCTGAATGAGATACTTTAAATAGGAGCTAAATGATAATTAGAATTGCTAAAACATACACAAAGGCTTTTACCTCCAACAGAAAAAGCCTGTGTTTGAAGTATAATTAGAAAAATTCCTGGGAAGCATGTTAAGAAAAGACACTCAAAAGAATTTGTATGTAAGGGGGCTGTATACTTCATGGTTTAAAAAGATACTCTCATTTTAGGTAGAAAGTCTCTCAGAGATCTTCAAATTTCCTGCTCTTTGCCTCTCATCCTCATTTTTGAGTCTCCAAAAGGTTACTGCTGCATCGTTTTTCTCTCTCTACTACTTTAAGACAATAGTTTTAAATCTTGTGCTTTGAAGAGCCCTAGGAATTCTATACAGGTCCCTCAATGATGAGCACCTACAGTAAAAGAGAGAGATGGTGAGCATCATCCCATTCTACTGGAGCAGATCTGCTTCTCTCAGTTTTATATGTTTATGCTTCTAGGCATGATATTTTTGAGTAAAAAATAAAGTTTGAGAACAAATGTACTGGCAAATCCCTAGATCCCTGGTTGTGACATTAGAAAAACCGTATTGGGGCGGGCCCAGTGGCTCAAGTGGTTAAGTGCCGGCGCTCTGTTGCGGGGCCCAGGTTTCCCCGGTTCGGATCCCGGGCGTGCACTGACGTACCACTTGTGAAGCCATGCTGTGGCGGCGTCCCATATAAAGTGGAGGAAGATGGGCATGGTTGTTAGCCCAGGGGCAGCCAGTCTTCCTCAGCAAAAAGAGGAGGATTGGCAGATGTTAGCTCAGGGCCGATCTTCCTAAAAAAAAAAAAAAAACAACTGTATCAACATGCTTTGCTATAAAAACATCTATCTATAATATATCTTGCTGGAATCCACACAGTAAGATGAAGATCCACATTTTAACATGTGAGGAGAAAAATAATTTCACAAGTATGTTGATAAGAGCAAATTTTAGGTCTGAAGCTTAATATAGAATTTGTGTTTCTTGTAGCTTCTCAGTTTTAATGCAACTAAGGGAAGACTAGAGAAGTAACACACTAGGTCCTATATGACACTTAAATCCTCAAATTCAACCAAGACCCATACTGATTAATAATTAATAGTGTTTTAGGTATATTTGAAACTTACTTTATTCTTATATATGAATGTGAGTATCCCGTCAGAGAAAATGGTCTGAATCAGGGATGCTCACCATGACTACATCCAATAAAAGGAGCTCTAAAATTTGGGTAGATCATGAGAGAGCAGAGTACTCTATTGACTTCTGAAGTGAATATTTTCAAGATCCTGTTTCCAGAATAAAAGAATAATAATCCCATTGTACTCCAGGCTAGCCAGAACAGTACTGAAATATGGTGTATTGTTCCTGATAACATACTTTAAGAAGAACATTGACAAACTAGTGCATGATCAGAGGAGATTACTAAGTTAATGACGGGTCTGAGTACAATGGAATATCATGTCATCTCATGGGCATTAAAAGGGTTTCTGTGGAAAGTGTAGTCAAGAAAAGCCTTGGAAGATGGTGGTGGAAATTTTAGCTCTCTTCAGTGAAAATAGAAGACTACAAGATAATTGAAATTTATTAGGCAGAGGGCAAAACTAACACTAGCAACTGTAAGTTTTTGAGGCAAATTATACTTACAGAAACAAAAATTATGTACAGATATGTTAAAAAATAAAATGTATTCCCTTCTAAAGTCCTACATTTCTTTTCACACACACACACAGAGTACTAGATTTTGGATTCTATTTGTCCCATCCTTGGATTCTATCTATTTCTATCTTGGAAATGGTTTTATCCTAGATAAACTCAGGTTCTTTCTCACTCTAAGTTTATATAAAATGCCACCATCATCCTTTGAGAAATGCTGTTTGAATATTTTAGGCCTCTTTACAACTTAAGTATTTAAAGCGTCTCTGCTGTGTTACAAGCATTAAGTATACATTTTATATACATTACCCCATCTCATGACATTCATTTGTTCATTCATTCAGCAAATCTTTCCTGAACACTATCTGTCTGATAACTATGCTAGGCACTACGCCAACATAGGTTGGGCTTACATGACAGTTGTTTGGGAAAGATTTACCAGAGAATAGTAGTGTTGGACTAAAGAAGAGTGAAATGAAAGAAGGCTAAGACTACACAGCACACAGGAGAAGATTCTACAGGTGGTCTTTGCTGTAGACACCTGGGACTTGATCCCACTGGGACCTTGTGAAGAGCCCTGAAGAATGCATTTCAGAATCTCCTGCCCAGGAGACAGAAGAGCAGAGACTTCAGCCATGGGGTCCCACCCCCATTGGTCAAGGGTTGCCTCATGGAATGCTCACTTTCATGCATATCCAGGCCATACTTGTGTGAGGGCCTGGCAGGTTTTCATAAGCATTTTAGCCATGTAGTCAGGGAAGCCTCAGGGCAGAAAGCAAGAGTTCCACGGTGCAGCTGATGGGAGGTGCTGCCAGGTACACTCACACGAAGCAAGTTGCTGTGGCCATGGCTGGATAAAATGCTGGCCCAGAAGATTTTGAGGTAATCTACAGGAGGAATCTGATGCCACTCTCATCGTTGATTCAGCTCTTCTTCATGACAAGAGTTTAGCCCGTTTACTTTCCCCTTTCTCTGTTCTTTCTTTCACTCTTTCATGTCTCTTGTGAGGAAAATATCCTCAAATTTTCTTTAGGAAGAAAATTCACATGATCCCCATATATCTCCTGACTACAAATGGAGCTCAGGACCACTTCTACACATCTAAGGCCCAGGCAGAAACTTTGAGTTTACTACTACAAGCCCACTGCATTAAGCTTTAAGCAAGCCATCTCTCGTCTTAGTTGTTATTTGGTGTAATACAGATGTGTGGGTGGTGTAGTGAGGATGTTTGTCTTCTCATTTACATAAAAAATGAAATAGGAATACTGGAGATTGATAGAGAAAAAATAAGATGACTTGACATTATAGATTCAATATGAGTTGGCACTCTAGGTATCTTGAAAGAAAATAGATATTATTGGAACAATAAGCACATCCAGAAATTGCCACTCTTTCTTTTGTGCCATTGGGATGCTATATTCTCAAACGTGACTCTTAAAAATATAAATAAAGATTATCTTCCTTTGTTGTATTTTGGTTGAAGAGAGTTTAGATGTCTCTTGTGAAAACTGTATGTGAATTCTGAGGGAGGAAATTGTCTTGCTGATATTCGGTAGTTTGAAGTAGTTTGCAATAATAAAACAAGACGGGGAGAAAATACTAAATTACTATCATTAACTTCCTGTTAGGAATTTAGTATTTTTTTAAAAAATATCAACTCCAAACTATATAATCAAAAGTCTCCTTAATTTTCCTTAAAAAAAAATTAAAGCAAGAAGACACAGAATTTTTTAAAAAGTTACCTTCCATGCGATGTGTTAATGATGTTTGACCTTTCAGAGCCTGCCAATATATCAATGACATTCATACATACATTTCTCACAAAAAGCCAGGGCAGAAGTCCTTCTTCTGCTCACTTTTGAATAGAAGGATGACAATTTCTAAGAAGCATTATCAGAACTGTTATTTCTAGCCAGATGCATTAGATAACCATCCGGGTGTTTTCATTTTAAAGTATATCTGAGTTCATACAGGAAAAAAGCAAATGTTTTGTGATTTTAGGAGAGAGGTATGTGCGGTAAAGGAAGAAAGAAAGAGAGGGACAGCATTAGTGGGAATGAGCATGAGAATGATATGGGATGTGCTGAATATGCACTGAATAAAGTCACTAGAAGCAGAAAAAGGAGAAATTTCAACCTCTTTTGGGTATCCCACAACTGCAAGAGGGAGATAAGAAGTGTATATTGACTTTATTCCCATATTTCTTGAATCTGAATGAAAATAGCCCTAAGTTATCCCCAATCTTATGCTTGTTTCAAAACTGCTTTAGCACCCTAAGAAGCTTTCCCTTATAGTGCAGGAGCAGAAGTAACCACCCAGTAGCCAGCTGGTCGAACTCAGGCCAGAGGAGTGTTTTGTTGGGCCAGCAATCTACTTGTTTTTTGATTGAAATCAAATGCCTTTTGGCTGGCTCTGACCTCTCCAGTTTTCCTTAGTCCTCACCATTTCCACTATTGCCCAGCCTACTTCACTCATTTATACACCTTGCCTGGTCTCTGGAGGCACTTGAGTATCAAAGCCTTGATACAGAGAACAAATCACATGGAACAAAAATTAGATCTGGACCCGGGAAGGAGAAGTAGCTGGAACCCAACATCATCACAGAGAGTGCTTGACCTGGAGATGGCAGCACAAGAACAAAAGTTATATTGAGAAGTTAACAGCAGGGAAACAACGGCTTCTTCAAAAGGAGGACAGATGACCTCCATAGACTACATCCTGATGAGAGCTCAGACAACATGGCACTGGCGTGATAATTGACGGCCTGAAGAGCTTTATCCAGGCACTGTTGACTCACCTCTACCCCACTTCTCTTAGTGGTCTGGGAGGAAAGGGGTTAAGAGCAATTGCTTCAGTGGGCTGTGTGAGGGGGAAGAAGACAAGCCATGGATGTTTTTACCTTACGTGGCTCTGGTCTGAGGTATCATATGTATCAAATATAAAACACATAGTATTAAAGTTTTTTTTTTATGTAATGCTGGCAACAATGTCATTTACTATGTTAAACATCTCATAAATAGCTATAACTTATAACACACTCTAAACATTTTATTTGCAGTGAATTATTCATCTTTATGTCTTGCTTCTTTGGCATAATTTATTAATGGGAAGTATAGCAGTTCTTATAGTTTAATTGATTTTCAGGATATGCCATTCCTTATCTACCTAAATGTTGCAAATTAAATCATATTTTTGAAATAAAAATCCCAAACATATTTTTCTGAGATGTAGAAATTATTGATGATATTTTCTCTACTTCTTACAAATTAGTAGGTGCAACCAGACCACCAAAGTGGATAATATTTGTTGTGGGAGAACAAAAATTGTAACTAAAGAAGTCAAAGTTTATTTAAACATTTGTGGACTATCGAATTAGCATACCTAAGACTTCAAGGGAACTTAAATACCAGTCACCCTCAGTATCTTTGCGTGGTGCACGGAATATATTTTTGTCCTTTATTCCTTACTCATCTCTCCAATTTCATCTTTTCTCACCACCCTCTGACCCTCGCCCTAACTCCTACTTTATGGAAAAACTTATAGTCTGTAAATCTTCCAGCTATCTCTTTGAGCCTTTGCAAATGTTAATTCCTTCTTGGTTCTTCACCCCTATTCCTATTCTCTCATTAATCCTGCTCATCTTTGGGGAAACTTTTTCTTAAAGGGCCAGATAGTAATTATTTAGGTTTTGTGGTCCATAGAGTCTCTGTCACAACCACTCTACCTTGCTATTTTAGCCGTAAACCAGCCACACACAATATATAAGTGAATGGACATGACTGTGTTCCAATAAAACTTTATTTACGCAAACAGATGGCCCAGCAATGGGTCATAGTTTGCTGATATTAGCTTTAGAATTCAATTCAAGTATAATTTTTCTGGTACACGTTCACTGAGCCCCATATCTGAATAGGCATCATTCTCTATTGTATTCCTTGGATTAATTTTCAGAATTTCAGACTATATTGTTAGACATGAGACGCTAAAGGGTAGGAAAAATGGCTGACTGATTCCCCTGTCCTAGTATATAATAACAAATATGTCTGCTTGACGTAAGTGAACTGAGGTGCTGTTGACTCTTTTTAAGGCATAAAGAATAAGCGTGAAGTCATCAAACCTCT
The DNA here is from genome assembly GCF_057802395.1 of Ceratotherium simum simum. NCBI lineage: Eukaryota > Metazoa > Chordata > Mammalia > Perissodactyla > Rhinocerotidae > Ceratotherium > Ceratotherium simum. The sequence continues at coordinate 27,582,822 of NC_141910.1, read as the reverse complement.
TTTAAAAGGCCTCCAAAAAGAGTGTGGAAATATAATAAAGCCGATTTTCAACACTGCCTAAAAGATCACTGTGTCTCAAACGAATAATGTCAGACTGATCTGTTTCTATTTTGTGAAACAGAAAAAAAACCCTTTTTTAATGTGGAAAAAAACTTGTTGGAAGTTTGTTATTATGGCCTGAACTGTTTTCTAGACATTTGGGTTTTTGTGGAGGAGGGGAAGTGCAGCAGAGGGGTGAGGGTAGTATCGAGTGGTCTTGTCTAAATGCTACTTTAAAACTGGTTATGTCTTTTTATCAAAGGATTTAATAATTCAGTAGAGAGCATACATATTAAGTATATTGATAACACTAGTTGGGAAAGCCTCAATTAAGTCCTAGAGGAAAAATTATGAAAATATTTAATTGACATTGGCAGAAGTATATAAAGAAGTTATGTTTCAGTAGAATAAAGCACAGAGGAGAGCGACTATTTGCCTAAGAAAAAGTAGACAACTACAAAATGAAAAATAATTCCTGTGACCTGGTACAGCAAGAACAGTTTCTATGGAAATAGAACAAAAGGTAATTCTATCATAATAGAGCTTTATCTGTCAAGATAATTAAAGAGGATGCAGAAGCCCATTGACCTGGCATATTAAATACCTTTAAATATCCTTCTCCTCACAGCAGCCAGAATGATGTATTAAAATCCTCTAATAAATGTCTATGGAACTTAACATAAAACCTTTACACCAAAGCACGTGCTACCAAGCCTTGCAAGACCTGGTCCTGCCAGCGTCTCTGATAAACGCCTTCATTTTCCTTGCTTACAGAGCTCCCGTCTTACCAGCCTTTTGACTGTTTAGAAAACAAGGTCTTTTCACCTTAGGACTTTTTCTCTTAATGTGTCCTCTACTTGATCAGCTCTTTATCTAGATTTTGACTCCTTCTCTTCATTCAGGTCTGTGCTTAAATGTTACTTTCTGGGGGGCCGGCCCCGTGGCATAGCGGTTAAGTGCGTGCGCTCCGCTGCTGGCGGCCCAGGTTCAGATCCCGGGTGTGCACCGAGGCACAACTTGTCGGGCCATGCTGTGGCAGTGTCCCATATAAAGTGGAGGAAGACGGGCATGGATGTTAGCTCAGGGCCAGTCTTCCTCAGCAAAAAGGAGGATTGGCATGGGTGTTAGCTCAGGGCTGATCTTCCTCACAAAAATTAATTAATTAATTAATTTAAAAAAATATAAAAGTTCACGTGCTCAGCTTTGGTGGCCCAGGGTTTGCAGGTTCAGATCCTGGGCGCAGACTGACATACCGCTTGTCAAACCATGCTGTGGCCACGATCCATATAAAGTAGAGGAAGATGGGCACGGATGTTAGCCTAGGGCCAATCTTCCTCAGCAAAAAGAGAAGGATTGGCAATGGATGTTAGCTCAGGGCCAATCTTCCTCACACAAAAAATAAAGTGTTACCTTCTGAGAATACCTTTCCTAACCACACGTTGAACAACCCTCCACTCCTACTCCATCCCACCCCCTACCTATTACCCTGTTTTATTGTCTTCATTACATGTATCAGTATCTAACCTTATAAGAAGCTGTTTATGTAATTGTTTACTGCTTAAATTTCGCAATAGAATCTAAGCTCTGTAAGCACCAGGAACTTGTTCTCTTTTCCTATTGTTGAGAATGTGATTGGCATCATATAGGACAAAATAATTATTTGTTGAAGGCATGATCATTTGTAAATTAGCCATTTGGAGAAAAAGAAAGCTCAAGAAGAGAATCTCCCTTCCTACAATGAAACTATCTGTATGTGTTTTAACGTATTGAAATGAGTTGAGGGCCATTAGGGAAACATAATGAACACTGAATTTATTTAAGGTGGTTTATTAGATGAAGAGGTATAGATTAAGTGCCCTCTTTTTATTCCCTCCTTAGATTTATTTGTGTGTTTGTTTTCTCAGTAGCCACCCATTCCTTTTCTCCCAGAGAAATGCCCTAATTATCTTCTTCTACTTGAGGTCTATTTAAAATGTCCAAGATTATAGTAAAAATGGACTTTCTCTCAATTTTTAAAAATTTTGTGTGGAATTACTTCAGAATAAAGCATTAAATATTGAAGTCATTTGTGACATTTCAGTTTAATATTAAAGTAAAGACTTAATTAACATGGTAAAAGACATTCTTTTTTCATGTACCATGTTACAGATATTAAGCAGTAAAAGCACAAGAACATTATGAACACAAGGTCTAATGAAATAACTCATGATGATTTTTTATTTCTAAGTCACTTTTTTATATAGGTTTTAAGGCACACATTTAAGAAATATAAACTGTTTACTTAGTCAATTGGAAAAGGCTTCTTTTCAGTTTCAGAATACCAAGAATTCTAGCTCTCTTTGGATTGCACTATTTGTTGGAAAATAACATATAGAAAAAAATCTTCCCTGCTTTGTTCTACCACTGTAAATATCGACATTCTTGGTCTGCCAGAATTTGTTAAAGCTCATTTAGTCCAGACCATATTCTGTTTGCGGTCAAGAGTATATCTTCTATTTGTGGAATCTACATAGAACTTAGTAAATCTATTCTATCTTTATGTAAGGATATATGTTTCAAGATATTGACTGCTTAAAAATCTAATAAATGTTCCTTAAATAGAATTTATATTCTGGATTATAGTAGGTATCACTTACAGTTGCAACCTATACTACTAGTAAAAGTGAATATAAGTGACATATCATGGTCCATTTTAGTATGGTAATAATTTACACTTGAGTTCTCCGTAAGCTTATATATAACAACCACCAAGGGCATTTAAAATAATGAGAGACTTAGTGAAATCATATACTAAGAATTATTATTGAAAGGCTTGAAAATGCTTCTCATCCCCAGTCAGTGATGCATAAAGGAGATGTCTGCCTGCCTTTTACTATTTCAAAGTGGAATCTTTTAGCTAATGTGTCTACTATCCCTTTAGGTCTTTCAACCCTCATGTGTTCATTTTCTCAAGTTTTACCTGAGTATAAACCACCTCTTCCATAATACGTGGCTTTAGTACCATTTGACTTTAGCTTATTTTGTTCTTTCTTTCTCTTTCATTCTTTCTTTTTTATTTACTTTTCTTTCTTCCTTTTTTTCCTTCAATGGCAAAGGACCTTCAAAAGCAGTGAGCATTCCCTGATTATTTCTTGCTATCCATACAGGTTTCTCTGGCCACACACTGAGAAAGCCCCATAATTACAAGGATATTTATGCTAGCAACACTGCTGTTTCAGGGAATTACATTATAGTTCACACTAAAAATAAAAGGGCAACACATTTTACATGCTGGTAGCTGGTTTCCCTTGATAGATGCACTTGCTTTTTCTATAAACTTAAATTTATCCTTCACCATCTGCTCTTCAACTACTCCAGAAAATACAATATTGAGTTCTGAATTCCCTTGAAAGTAAGTTATTCTCCCTCCCTACAAATTTTCTTGTTGGATTCATAGTCTTACCTGCATACAAATGCCCAATATTTGGGGAGCTCTAGTAATTTTGCACTTCAATTTAAAGAAAACTTGAGAGAGTATCCAAGCAATCACTCCCAAAATGCTTTGGGCATGATTGGAGAGATGACAGAGGAATTTTTGTTTTAATAATGCCTTAAGGAAATGTTATTGTTGAAGCAGCTATATGTTTTTTTGTTTTGCTTTTATTTATTTATTAATTTATTCATTCTTTCAACAAAAATTTATCAAAATATTTTTTCTTGAAATAGTTTTGAATAAAATGGTACTAACCCTACTTACACAGAATAAGTCATAGTGTATATTACATCATTTGAAGACACTGGAAAGACACTTATACTCTCTCTATCTAATACAATCTGCCACTTTAAGTGGTAGAAACTAAAACTTTGTTCTTAGATATTTGGTCCTTTGGTTTCTTTTGAAAGTGTCTTGAAAAAAAAATCCCAAACCTACAAGTAGCCATGTTATTTCTTTTTATGTGAATAATTTCCTAAACAGCAGGACTTCAGGGCAATCATAAGGTCCTTGTCTTTGGAGAGGAAGGAGAGAAGCAGGAGTATTAGGTTCTGAATCCTGGGAGGTCTAGTGCCTTGTATGTAGTCTACAGTAAATCGATGTTTGTTGAATGAATACGAGAGGGTGAACAGAAAACACTAAGATAAATCTGCCCTGCTGTAAAATATTGCCCTGAGCCAGCTTTTCTTCTGGGCATTCTGACTTTGCCTTTGACTTGCAAATTCAACTGAAGTCCTTCATTTCAGTCACTGGACTCCATCTTTTAACAGGGAAAGAAGATGCTTCACTTGATTTGATGTTGATGACTTCCCAGATGTTTCAAAGCGTTATCACATAGATCTTGATGTGAGAACAACCAAGGAATTCCTTGTGTATCATTAATTAATCATAAAACACTCTCACATTCAAAAACTTAGCCAGAGTTTACTGCCAAGTTTGTAGACATTTAGAAATGGCACAATTGCTGTGTCAGGAATTGGTGAATGGCTGAGAAAGTGAAGGAGTTTGCATGTGAGCTGCTTATCTGGGATCAGATGAACCTGATAAAACTTCCTTGATTGTTCCTTTGTGAAATAGTAAGGTCAGACTTCATGTCTCTGGAGTCACCTCTCACACTGTGACTCTGATTGCAGCTCTCTTGTCTGTCACCATAGAACAGGTAAGTGTTCAGTGTCAGAAGAGAGGGAGGATACAAAAGCTCCCCACTGTGACTTTTGGTCTAAAGTCATCTGAGAAAGATTCCAACATGTGACCCTGTTCCTTGATTTCACTTCCCCGCAAGTACACCACGGAGAGAATCTTACTTTGCCAAGGACATTGTTTTAGTTGAGAACAATTGCCATACTTGGCACTTAGTAGTTTTTTTTTTTCTTTTTTTTTTTTTTTGTATAGCAAATTAGAAAAAAACACACTATTTATTTTTACATTATTATTTTTAGAAGGATCTATCTAGAATCATAAAATTTTAAGGCTGAATGAGACCTCAAAAGCAATCTAGTCTTTATCTAGTGCGTAAACCCCTTTACAACACCCACTAAGCTGATTTATCAGCTGAAGCACTTTAAACGTCCTGGAACTTACTGCCTCATCAAACATCCCATTCTACTTTAGCAGCTTGGAGTGTAAGAACGCTTTTTTTCCTTCTATTGAGTTGAAATTGTACCTCTCATCCCTCTGTAACCTGAACTCATTAGTCCTAATTTTGCTTTCTAAAAGCACACAGAACAAAAATAAGCTCTCATTTATTTGATAACCTCTCAGGTATTTTAAGCCATCTCCTATATTCTCACAAAGTCCTTTTTAAATAATGAATCATTCCAAGTTTCTGCAACTATTTTTTAAAAATTCAAAGATACACATGTTTTTAAGAAATGGAAGAAATTTTAGAGACCATCCAGTCTATTTTTTTCTACAAAGACATTCTACAAAATACTAATTCTGGAGATGATAATAGTAAAGAGTGCACAGTAAGATCCTGATTTTTAGTTCAGTCTCCTCATTCTGTGATTCTTGAACTGGGGACTCCTCCTCCTGGAGTTATATGAAGGGAGCCCCAGGATAAATCTAATGGTTCTCTTTTTTAATCTCACTTTTCCTTGACAACTTTATCAAAGAAGCCTCATTATTTTTATATTAGAAAGAAACGTTGATGTAATAAGAATTTGAATAAAAACTTGGCATGAAATGTGAGGTTTCAAATACTTTCAAATTTTCAAAGGGCAGCTGCTATGGACTGAATTGTGGCCCTAAAATTCATCGGTTGAAGCCCCAACGTGACTGTATTTGGAGATGGGGACTTTGGGAGGTAAGTAGGCTGAGATGACGTCCTGAGAGTGAGCTTACATGGTGAGATTATTGCCCTTATTAGAACAGACACCAGAGAGGGCACTTTCTCTTTCTCTCTCTCTCTCTCTGCCATGTGAGAACAACCAGATACTGACCATGCTGGCACCCTGATCTCGGACTTCAAACCTCCAAAACTATGAGAATGTACATTTCTATTGGGTAAGCCACCAATTCTATGGTATTTTTTTATGGACGCCTTAGCAGACTCAGATAGCAGCTTTGGTCTAGGCCAGTTGCTCTCAGCCAGGGACCATTTGGCAATATCTGAAGACATTTGTAATGATCACAACTTGAGGAATGCTACTAGGATCCAGTGGGGAGGGGCCAGGGATGCCACTAAACATTCTATAATGCACAGGAGAAGCACCCACAACAAAGAATTATCTAGCGCAAAATGTCAATAGGATTGGAGTTGAGAAACTCTAGATTGGTTACCAACAGGGATACTTCAATGGAATGTTAACAGTCATTCATCACCATTTATTATTCATCTTTTAAATGCAGAATATGAAATACTGTCATAAGAGGAATGGTCTTTCTAAAATAAATGAGGCTACCTGTTCTTTTCTCTTTTCCCCAACTCTGTAGCAACTTGTAATGATCTCCAATCAGATTTCTTGTTCTGATCTCAAAAGGATCTTCTCTACTGTCCTATGAAGAAGGTTGATCACCTTATATCTCAAATAACCTCAAATAACAAAATAACAAGTCCCTTATCATTGAGGCTGTGTTTCAGACAGTGTTTCTATTAGTCAGGGTTATCCAGACCAACAGAACCAATAGGATGTGTGTGTGTATATATATATGTGTGTGTATATATATATGTGTGTGTGTGTGTGTGTGTGTATCTATATATCTCTATCGAGAGAGAGAGAGATTGATTGATTGATTTTAAGGAATTAACTCACACAATTATGGAGGCTGGCAAGTCCAAAATCTGTAGGGTGGGCCAGCAGGCTGGAGACCCAGGAAAGAGCTGATGCTGCAGTTCAAGTCCAAAGGTCATCAAACAGTAGAATTCCTTCTTGCTGGAGGGAGGTCAGTCTTTTGTTTTGTTCAAGCCTTCAACAGATTGCATGAAGCCCACCCATATTATCGAGGGCAATCTGCTTTACTCAAAGTCTACCAATTTTAATGTAAATCTTATCCAAAACTCCCTCACAGAAATATCCAGAATAATGTTTGAGCAAATATCTGGGCATTGTGGGTTAGCCAAGTGGACACAGAAGCTTAGCCTCACAGTGCTTCTTTCCTAACTGCATTGTATCCCATCCTGTGCTCACTCACTCTGGACCTCCTTAAAAGTACATAGAAGAGACAAGTCACACAGGCATGGTGAGAGCCTCTACAAAAAGCTTACTTTACTGGGTTCTCCTCAGCCTGGCAGGCAATCATAGTAGTTTTGCTTTAGTCCACTTGGTGCCCGATTCCATGTTTTACTTGACTTTTGTTTCTGACCTGCCTTGGTTCTCATGTTAGGGAAGACAACAAGGCCCACCTCTGCTGGAGGAGTCCCAACTAGGCCAAGAGGTCCACTTCAGCCTGCAGATAACCCCAAGGACTCTGAGTCTTTCCCTGAGATCCAGTGAACTTCCTCCAGGGAGCAGCAATTTGGGTGGGAGATATCTATGTGTGGTAGCAGTAAAGATCAACCTTTACTTACACTCTCCTAGGTGATAATGTTTCATTTTATTCCCTTCCAGAGGTTTTATTTGTATTGACCAAGATGGTGTTAATGTTTCTCTCAGCTTGACTAAACTTTAGATAGGTGTTTTCCAGACTATAGACCCCTGACATCCCCTTTTCTTAGAGCATTACTTCAGAAAACTTGCAGTTGTTAAGTTCTTTCTCTGCCCCTCTGAAATGTATTTAAATTCTCTCCCAGCCTCTTGCCAGTTTTATAAACCAGGAAATGTATTTCTCAAGGACCTAGGAGCCATCCATTTGAAATGTAATCATCAAAGAATATAGCACCTATATCTCCCAGTCTCTATGGGAAGATAGGAGCCTAACTTGGGTATGGGTATGGATACCAATGATCAAACTCAGATGATTTAATTACGGAGAAAAACACTTGTGAATTCAATAATAACTCAATGTGCTAGACACATTCCATTGGTCAACCTCCCCACTAACGTTCTCCAATATGTTTTTAAAAAATTATTTTATTGAGGTCATATTGGCTTATAACATTGTATACATTTCAGATGTACATTATTATATATCAGTTTCTGTATAGACTGCATCATGTTCACCACCAATAGTCTAGTTTTTATCTGTCACCATACATATGTGCCCCTTTACCCCTTTAACCCTCCCCCCACCCCCTTCCCCTCTGGTAACCACTAATCTGTTCTCCTTATCTATGTGTTTATCTTCCACATATGAGTGAAATCATACGGTATTTGTCTTTCTCTGTCTGACTTATTTCGCTTAGCATAATACCCTCAAGGTCCATCCATGTTGTTGCAAATGGCACAATTTTGTCTTTTTTTATGGCTAAGTAGTATTCCATTGTGTATATATATATACCACATCTTTGTCCATTCATCTGTTGACAGACACTTGGGTTGGTTCCATGTCTTGACTATTATGAATAATGCTGTGATGATCCAGTACTTTGTCACTCAACCCAGCACTTAAAAACTGTTCTGCCTTTTGTTAAAGTGAAGTCTCTCACCCCTATTGCAATAGCCTGAATAAAGTCTTCTCTGTCTATTTAACTTTGTCCAGTGCACTTTTTATTTTGACAGTATTTTTAAAGTAACCCTCAACTTCCTATACTCCAAGGATAGGTAATGCTGGTAATTTCAGGTACCATGATGCATCAGAAATCACAGAATAAGCAGCTTTCTGTGGTAGGCCAGTTATATTGAGCTCTCCTAATTTTTCAAGGGGAAACTGGACAGGTATTGTCTTTGAGGTGTGACGTGCAGGGAAAAGGAAACTTCTTCCCACACTTTCAACGGTTGATGGTTTTTAAAGTATCTTTTCTCCAAACACCTCAAGTCACTATCCAGAAAAGTAGCTTTAAAATTAATTCCAGTAGTTTTCAAATATCAAAAATATATGTAATAGTAAGAATAGAGAGAACAAAGCCAACAGGAGAAAAGCCTATATAAAAATGTTTAGAAAGGCTATGAAAAGCCATTTAAGTTATATGCTTCAGATTTGGAAAAACAACCATAGACTAAGGAAATAAAAAGTTATATAACTTTTGCTTATAATTTCTTGCATTACTACTCAATACATATTCATTTCGACCCTATTACCTACCACCACTTTCTTCCTCAAAACCTGAGGTTTTAATAGTGTAAAACAAAGATATTTACCAACCTGATCCTACTTGGCTGTATTTTTATCTGCTTTTTCCTTCCAGGTTCCCCTTGGTTTAAAAGCTTTGGTTTTGCACCTGACAATGACATTGACAATGATATAATTAATTATAAACCTATATTGTTTTAGTTATTATATGTAATAATGAAAAAATAGCAACTTTTAAAAGTGTAAAGAAAATCTCTTGTTATATTCATTTATTTATTTTTTATTTTAAACCTACCTTGCTATGGGTTTAAATTTAGAGTGTTTCAAAATTGAAAGCAATTTATTCGAATAAATGTAAGAAGCCCAGCTTATAGGTAAAAATTGGACTATCTCCTCTGTTTGAAACTGGATGTCTTCCAAATTCAGCTTAGTAAAAATTTGTTTATTCCTTGTGTATAAAACAGTTTCAGGAATTTCCTAATACCAAGGGCATTCCAATTATTTAACAGTTTAAAAATAATTTAACAGTACAGCAATTAGAATTCCTATATCAGAGAAATTCCTTTTCAAACATTAAATATATCATTTTCACTGGAACATCACTTTCATAACATCCGGACTTGGTGCTATGCAAGTATTTGTTTTGCAAAGTTGCCAAAATTCTCAGGGCATTTCAGTGGATTTTTAATTAATTTTTAAAACAAATTTGCTTTTTCTTAAATTGCTTCTGTACTCAAGAGAGTCTCAATAGTTTATCTCAAGAAGTCGTAACTGTGTATTATTTACTACTCATTTTAGTGTTTGAATTCCTTTTCCTTCTGGCTAATTGGCCATTAACACCACTAGTGTTTGAATAATGTGCGTAAAGCACCATAGAAAGCTAGAAAAATTCTATGAGTATTTAATGTTTAATGTGTGTATTATGAAAACACTCGTTTACCACAAGGCTTTTGAGTCAACAAGATGGCTATTTGTCAGAGAAGTCACACTTGGCTTTGGTACTTGCCTCTTCCTCCTCTATCCCTCCCTCCCACATATTAGCCCCAGAGGTGATATTACCCTCTACCTTTCTCTGGGTTCAGAATTTATATATGCCATTTTCCTCCCATGGAAATGTAATCTGCCCTGTAAATCACCACAAGGGCTTCAGAATTAACAAATCCGAGGAACGAATCCGTGCTTAAGATAGAAAATCCTTTATTTGGGTGTGAAGAGTCATCTACAGTTCACTTTTGGTTTTTCTAATTGGGAAAGTTTATTTGGCCTTTCATTCTATCTTCATGGAATAGAATGAGTTAATTGACCTATGTTCCAGTTTTTTTCTATGAACTATGTCAGGAGAGTTTCTGTTCTCACTCAGTGTATGGAGGACTGCTTTTTCATAAACTTTCAAACTGAGAAAAATCTCAAAGATATTTTCAAAACAGACAAAATTGTCTTTAGTGTCCTATAATTTGAATGGATTTTCTTATTTATTTATTTATTTATTTTTTGCAGGGGAAGATTTGCCCTAAACTCACATCTGTTGGCAGTCTTCCTCCTCTTTTTCCTTCCTTTTTTTCCCAAAGCCCCAGCACGTGGTTGTGTTTGGCTATAAGTTCTTTTGGTTCCCCCATGCGAGTTGCCGCCACAGCATGGCCACTGACAGACAAGTGGTGTGGTTCTGCCCCGGGGAACCGACCCGGGCTTGCCAAGGGAGAGTGCACCAAAATTTAACCACTAGGCCATCAGGGTTAGCTCTTGAATGGATTTTTTAAAACTAATAAGTGGATTCTAATTTATTACACCTTACTGAAAACCAAAATAAATAATTCCTCAATACTTATATGGCCTCAGGTATTATGCTAGTTGTTATGAGGAAACAGAAATGACGAAGATATGGGGCTTTTCTCAAGAAACTTACATTCTAGATAGCCAGAGATGATAAATTCATAAATAATGATAATTTAAAGCAAAAATAACGATAATTTTAAAGCCATATTAGGAACACTATGGCCAACACAAACTGGATTAACAAAGTTTAGAGAAGGTTGTGATCATTTTTGGCTCTATGTGGGTGGAGCTTGGGGGAAAGATGGAAAACTTCAAGGGGCAGGGAAGGTTTTGCTTCAGAGGCAGTTGGTCGCGACAGGAAGCGTTTTCCGCATCACAGCTGCTCCTACTGAAGTCAGGGACTTCCTCAGGCAGCTCTCCATTGACTCACTCAAAATCTTCCTGCTACTGCGTTTGTTGAACCACTGAACACATCTGACTTCAGGGACTTTCTAGCCAGACTTCGGCTTCACACTGAGAATGTTAATTTTAGACCAGTAACATAAGAATTTTTTTTTCCTGCAGAGATTAACAAATTGCATTAACTCCACAGCCACTTCATTCTTTGGGGGGCGGGGGGAGGTCAGTGAGGAGAGGGTAAGGGGTGGAGAATTAGAGGAAAACGCAAAGATGTCGTGTTTTCGAGGTGGAACTCTGAGATACTTATCAGCCTGAGCAGCACCTTGCCCCTCCAAAGTAGAGTCAGTTGTAGAGCAACAGGTAAAGGCTTTCTGCTTTTAAAAAAATAAAATCGGCCATTCTTCCATTCTACAATGCTACATACCTTTAGAATGGGAAATAGGGAAATGCCAAGTTGAAACATGAGCTGGGAAAAAAGATGTAGCATAAATGCTTTGAGGATCCAGAGGAGAGATTGTTGGATCCCAGATGGGGATTATTTAAAAAAAGATTTTTGGAAATAATTTTAGATTTAGAGAAAGTTTGCAAAAACTGGACAGAGCATTCATGTATACCCTTCACCCAGCTTCTCCAAATGTTAACAATTTACATAACTGCAGTATGAGTATTACAATCAGGAAATTAACATTGATACAATATTATTAACTAAACTATAGACCTTATTAGCATTTCATTATTTTTATCCAGTAATGCCATTTTTCTGTTTTAGGATCTAATCCAAAATCCCACATTACATTTAGTTGTTGTGTCTCTTTAGTCTCCCCCAATCTGTGACAGTTCCTTAGTCTTTTTGTTTTTAATGACTTTGACTTTTCTGAGAACTGGTTAGTTATTTTGTAGAATCATTTGGATTATTCAATTTGGTATTGTCTAATGTTTGCTCATGGTTAGGTTGAGGTTATTCATTTTTGGCAGAAATACAACAGAAGTGATATTGTATCTTTCTCAGTAAATAATTTTAGGCAGTATATAGTGTTGATATGTCTTATTACTGATGATGTTAACCATAAGCACTTGATTAAGATGGTGTCTGCTAGGTTTCTCCGTTGTAAGGGTACTATTTTTCCCTTTGTAACTGATAAATATTTGGGAGACACTTTGAAATATGCAGAAATCCTCTTTTCCTCAAAATTTTGCCCACTGATTTTAGCATCCATTATTTTCATAATGGCCAAAGTAAAAAACCAAAATAACAAAAAGCAGAATAAACAAACAAAAAACCTTGACAGATATTATTGATATGTGTGTGAACTGATTCTCCCTTCCCAAAATTACAGTTCTAGTTAAATTTCATATACAGAGTAGTTGGAAAAATACTGCTTTGAAAGACTTATTGCTGCCTGAATGTGCTAAATTTTAAAGTATGATTTTCCCTTATTTCTTCCTAGGTGCCTCTGAACTTTTCAATTTCATAGCAATCAGATGTATAGTTATTGTTACTAAAAGGAAATTTTATTACTGTAATATAACTCCCTTTTGCAAATAATTTATTTTGGGCTTTCTAACTCAATTTTTTTTAAAACAACTTTATAGAGGTATGGTTGATAGGTATAAAGCTGTACATAATTAATATATACAACTTGAAGAATTTGGAGATAAGTATACACCCATGAAACCATCACGACAATCAAGTTCATGAACTTATCTGTCACCTCCCAAAATGTCTTCCTTCCCCCTTTTATTTTTTCTCTAATTAAAAAAAAAAACAAACATTTTTTCTGTTGTGGTAAGAGCACTTAAAATAAGAACTATCTTCTTAGAAAATGTTTGTTATATTATATAGTATTGTTAACTTTAGGCACTATGCTGTACCATAGAGCTCCAAAACTTAATCTTTCTTTGTAACTGAAGCTTTGCACCTTTTGACAAACAACTAAAAAGCTTCTGCACAACAAAGGAAACAATCAAGAAAATAAAAAGGCAACCTACAGAATGGGGAAAATTATTTGAAAATCGTATATCTGATATGGGGTTAATATCCAAAATATATGAGGAACTCCTATAACTCAATAACAAAATAACAAATAATCCAGTTAAAAAATGGGAAAAGGACCTGAATAGATTTTTCTCTAAAGAAGACATACAAATGATAAACTGGTATATAAAAAGGTGCTCAACATCACTAACCATCAGGGAAATGCAAATCAAAACTACAGTGAGAAGTCACTTCACCCCAGTTAGGATGGCTATTATCAAAAAGACAGAGGTTAAGTGTTGGAAAAGATGTGAGAAACAGGAACCCTGGCGCACTGTTGGTGGGAATGTAAATTGGTGCAGCCACTGTGAAAAAGAGAATGGAGCGTCCACAAAAAGTTAAAAATAGAACTGTCATATGATCCAGCAATCTCGCTTCTGGGTATATATCCAAAATAATTAAAATCAGGATCTCAAAGAGATATCTGCTCTCCTATGTTCATTGCAGCATTATTCTCAATAACCAAGATATGGAAACAAACTAAATGTCCAGGAACAGATGAATGGGTAAATGTGGTATACACATACAATAGAATATTATTCAGCCTTAAAAAAAGAAGGAAATCCTGCCATTTGTGACAGCACAGATGAACGTGGAGAATATTATGCTAAGTTAAATAAGTCAGACACAGAAGGACAAATACCATATAATTCCAGTTTTATGAAAAATCTAAAATAGTCAAACTCATAGAAGCAGAGAGTAGAATGGGGAGGTGTTGGTTTAGCTAACTTTTATACATAATTTATATTTGACTTTTTAGATGATATAACTCCAGATCTTAATCTGTACTAAAAGAAAACTATAGGATAATTACATAGTAGGAGGTAGAAAGAGAATGATCAAAATATCAGCTGATTTTCTGGTATCACTATTTTTGAGAACATAGCTTAGTCCATGGCCAAATGGCTCTACTATTTTACCTTGCTCACAAATATATGGGATAAGACATCTAAGGGAGAGATTTATATTTCCAACATATAGTGTGTGTGAACCTATATCAAGCAATTAAAATAAAAAATGACTATAGGATGACTCTTAAAAATTTGTGCCCAAGTCCTCCCTCACCTCCTTTGGCATTCTCTGAAACCAGCTGTGTTGCTTCTCTACTCTTGTCAAACGTTTTTGTCAAAATTATACTCATTAAGGGCTTATCTCCTTCAATTTATTTTAAGGACAGTGAATAATATCAATGGTTTCCAACTTGGCTGTCCATTAGAACCATCTAGTGAGACTTAAAAAAAAACTGATTGGGGACTTTGTAACTGAGGACAATAGCAGCTTCAGAGCTACCTAACTCCCAATATTTTCTCCCCAAGTTACAAGAAAAAACAAATAGTGTTTTGATCACGTTATAAATCTTGTGTGTTCAAACATTCATCAGTTACATGGCAAATATTACCTGGTTGTACTCATGCTCTAAACAATTGTGTTTCTTAAAACACAGACACACATACACCCATATCTATTACAAAAGCTACTGCATAAGTAGGAAAGTTTGTTTTCATGATTACTCAAATTCCCATTTTATGATAAGGAAACTTTCAGGAGGTATAAACGAAAGCAGAGTTCACTTCTTTTTAGTCCTTTTTGTTCTTGAGGTAGATATATATAGTGATCTGCAAATTTTAAGTGTACAGCTCAGTGAGTTTTGGCAGGCAGCAGCCATGTAACCCACACCCTTGTGAAGACAGACAGAGCATTTTCTTTACCACAAAAAATTATCCTTCACCCCTGAGGCTTCCATTGGTCTGAATTTCTTTCACCATAGATTAGATTTGCCTGTTCCAGAACTTCATAAAAGTGGATCATACAATATGCACTCTTTGCGTCTGTCTGCTTTTTCTCAGCAAAATTTGATATTCATCGATGTTTTTGCAAATATCACTTCTTCTTCTCTTTTTATTTTCAGATACTATTCCATTTTAAGAATACATCTCAATTTTTTATATACCTTATCCGATTGATGGAAATTTGAGTTGTATCCACTTTGGGGCTATTATGAATAAAGTCTTTAGGGATGTTCCTATGTAAGTTTGCTTGTCTTTATAGAGATTTAATTTTCGTTATTCTTGGGAGTGGAATTTTGGGGTCATATTTTAAGAATATGTTTAAGATGACAAGAAGCTACCAAATACCTTATCAAAGTGGTTTTACTATTGTTACATTCTTGCCATCACTGTATCCAAATTTTAATTGCTACACATTTTTGCCAGCATTTGGAATTGACAGTCATTTTAAATTTAGCTTTTCTTTTTGGTGTGTAATGGTATCACACTGTGGTTTGATTTGCATTTCCCTGATAACTAAAGATGTTATGCATCTTTATATGCTTCTTGGCTATTCATATATCTTCCTTTGAATTGTCTATTTAATTCTTTGCCCATTTTAATGCTTTTTTTATTGTTAAGTTGCAGGAGTACATTATATATTCTTGATTCAAGTTCTTTGTCAGATGTATTTTTTCTAAATGTTTTCTTCCAGTCAATGGTTTACACATTGATATTCTTATTTTTTTCTGTAGATCACATAAAAGTCGAGATTTATTCAGAATCATATAACAGAACTCTACTTGAGCTCTCTGAAACAAAAGAAAGTGGGTTTGGGGATTTGTTGTAAGAATATAGCAATATATTACAAACTAAAAAAGAGGAGATATTCTCAGGTCGCAGGAAGAAACTAGAACAATAGACTTTATGCCATATGAAGCCTTCTCTCTGTTTCTGTCATTACATTGCCTTTACTGCTTCTCTTTTTCTGCTTTCCTCTTCCACTTTTCAGGACCATTGTGATGATCTTGGGGCACACCTAGGTATTCTAGGATAACATTTTTATCTTAAAGTTAGCTGATTACACCCTTAATTATATCTGCAAACTTAATTATCTTTTGCCAGGTAACATAACATATTCATAGGTTCCAGGGATTAAGATATGGACATCTTTGGGGGAACCATTATTCTGCATAGCAGAAATGAATTTCTCTTCTCTAAGACAAGAGTGCTAATAATTAAATGCCTCAGAGTATGTGGTTGGTGGTAGTAATAATATCTGTATTCAGTCTTAATGGATTTTGATATTGCCTTTAGACTAGGTGGAAGCACTTTCTCTCTCTCTCCCTCTGTATATACGTATACAGAGGGAGAGAGAGAGAGAAAGTCATGTATATCTCATATAGATGTGAGAAAGTCAAGTAGACTATGGAAGACTTTTGGTTAATCTTTATGATTTTTGAATGTTCTCCCTGATTAATTACAAGAGGACATTGAGAAGGAGGACCTATTTCAGGTACAATGCCTTGAGACATCCTTCACAAATGGACATGGGCTTTCATCCTTTTTCTATTCAATTTTGCTATTGAATGAGTTGGAAGCCATATTTGCATGACCATGGTTTTTCAATTTGCGGCAAATGAGTAGAGTACTGAAGGAATATTAGGATTCACGTAGGAAAGAGGGATTAGGGTGATAATATTTCAAGCAGAGAAAACTCTACACACTCAAGGAAATGTGAGTGATTCTGTGTCATTGAGTGAAAAATATAAGTTAGGTATCAAGAGACAAAGCTAGAAATATAAATAAGATTCAGATAGGGGCCATACAAAGTCATTCTGATTTTATCCTAAAGTCAGTATGAATCATTGAAGAATTTTAAACAGGGGAATTATTTGACTAGGATTTGTATTTTAGATTGATTTATAAACTCCTTAAATGATATTATATTTTCTCTTTTTTTCCCTACCCACATTTGTGGTGGAGATGTTAAGATGTGGTTGGATACAGCATATAATACTTAAAGATATAGCCAATAGCATATCAGTCAGTGATGATTCCAAGGGTTTGGACCTGAGCAATTTGAATGATGAAGTTAAAATTAATTGAGTTGAAGAATAGAGGAAGCATATATAGGGACTGAGACGACCAGAATATTGCTTTTGGCCAGTTTATTAATTAATGCTTTTTAGAAAGAAATCTAAATGGAGATGGTAAGTGATAGCAAAGTATAAGAACCTTGATTTCAAGAGAAAGTTCTAAGAAGGCACGTATTTGGCAGTCATTGACATATAGAGATTCTTTAAAATCATGACATCACATGAGGTATTCTAGGATATGAATGCAGATTAGAAGGCCTAGGCCCTTATTTACTGTAACATTTAAGAGCTTTGTGGATGGGATGAAGAACCAGCAAAGAAGAATGAGGAAGAGCATTCAGTGAAGTAGAAGGAAAGCCGGGAGAACATGATATCTTGGAATCTAAATGAAGAAAGTGTTTCAAGAGGAGAATATGATTAAATATGTCAAATGCTGCAGATAAATAAAGTAAAATGAGGACTCAACTGACCAATAGAGTTAGCATTGTGGATACAATTGAGAACTTCTACAAGAGTTAATTTAATGGAAGGGTATGGATGAAAGCCTTTTTAGAGAGTGCTCAAGGCTAGGAGATTAGTGACAGTAATAGACCACCCTTTAAAAGACTTTTACATTAAAGATGTGGTAGGCAGAATTCTGAGATGATCCTTGATATACCTGCCCCTGTGGTTTACATGCCCTGTATCATTTCCTGCCTTTGAGTGTAGATGGAATTTCCGGCATGATGGATTTCACTCTTGCGATTAGGTTATATGACAAAGGTGAAGAGATTTTGCATTTTTAATTAAGACACCAAATCAGTTGACTTTGAGTTAATCAAAAGGGAGATTATCCAGGTGGACATAGCATAATTAGGTGAGCTCTAAAAGGGGAAGACCTTTCTTGAAATCAGAAACTCAAAGCGTGAGATGAATTCTCCTCCCGGCCCTGAAGAAAAAGTAAGCTGCTATGTTGTGAGAGGATCTGTGAAGAGGAGTCTTCTAGGAGCTTAGAGGGACCTCCAGCCAACAGCCAGGAAGAAAACACAAAACTCAGTTCTACAATTACCTGGAAGTGAATTCCGACAGGAACTAGTGAGCTTAAAAGAGGATCCCGATGCACCCTTCATATAAGATCACAGTCCCAACCGAGGTCTTGATTTCAACCCACTGAGAGTCTGAGCCTAGAACCCAGCTAACCTGTGCTTGACTCCTGACCCACAGAAATTGTGAGATAATCAGTTTGTTTTGTTTTAAGCCACTAAGTCTGTAATATATTTTAATGCATAATTTTTAATAGACAATTATTTTTTAATAGACAACACAAAAGGTGTTCAGAACAATGATGCGTTAGTTGGAGGAGATATAGAGGTCTCATGTGGAAAATATCTGTATGTGGATGGAAAAATGATGATGCAGGAAAGAAGTGATTGGATATAATGCACAAGTGGATGAGTTGGCCTTACATGGACAATTTATTAAATAACAGAATAGAAGGCAGAGTAAATGGGTACAGATGAATCTACGTTAGTAAATGTAATAAATTTAAATGCAGATTTTATTATTTTCTCAGTGAAATAGGGAATAGAGTTACCACTGAGTGTGAAAATAGTGGAGAGGGGTTGGAGGTTTTGGGAGAGAGAAAAAAGTGTGAAAATATCCTTTAGGAGAGTAAGAGATTAATTGGAGTGTAGATATCCAGTAGAATTCCTAGGCAGTGTTAACTGATCAATGAACTTAAATTAACTAGTAAGCATTACTATGTGTTTTCTCTAGTCAGGTTTAGTGACCCTGGTGAAGAGAGCATAGAGGAAGAGTTGGGCTTTTGCTAATGAGTGCAATGGAGGGATAGGGCGGCAAGGAAGATGGAGTGTATGAAAGGGATGATGGAACACTTTCCAGGTTGACTTATGTAGCTCAAATTTTTTTAACTGATGTATCATATTCCATTTTTTAATATACAGCAATTTATCTATTTCTCTTTGGGTGGACATTTAGATTGTTACTAAATTTTTTGTTATAACAAATAGTATTACAGAGAGCAAATTTGTGCCTAATTCCTTGTACGTATGTGTAAATATATCTCCAATATATGTATTTAGAAGAAAACAGGCTGGGGAATAGGTTATTTTCAGTTTTAGTAGATTCTACCAAATTGTCCCCAGAAGTAGCTGAAATTGCACATCTTCCCACCAGTGCAATAGCTTTTCCAGCCTTTCCTCACACCCTGGCTAACTCTTGATAATGTCAAGTTTTTTAGTTTGTGTCATTTTGATGAGTGAAATATTGAAGTCCCCATTAATTTATACTACTGAGCATCTATAATTATTTAATATTTGTATTTTCTGTTCAATTTATTGCTTTACTTTTTAATATCTTCTACTTTATATTTTTTTAAATGCAGTATTTTTAAAGCATATAAGGTTTGAATAGGTAATATAATCATGTTGCTCATTTAATGTGGAAGTCAAATATCACAAAATTTAAAATCTTCTACGATGTAGTGTGTTTTCCCAATTCTGTCCTCACGTGGACACTTCTTATAGTCCTTAATATGTAACCATTGCTACTCGTTTCTTGTTTATCCTTCCAGTTAATTTTATGTATATCAAACCAATATAAATATACACGTTACTCTTTCCTCTTTTTTATGTAAGTGGTCACAAATACATACTGTTATTCATCTAATGTTTTCATATAGCAATATATTTTGGAAATCTTTATCAGTTCATAAATGACTTTTTATTATCTTTTACATCTACATAGCATTCCATTGCATGGATATAATTTATTTAATGAGTTATTATTTTTTTCATTTAGATTGTTTCCAATCTTTGCATTTCCAAAGAATGTCACAGTGAATAACCTTGAGCATGAATCATTTCATGTAGTGTGGATATGTCTGTAGGGTAATTTATTAGAAGTGGAATAGCTCGGTTAAAGATATATGAAATTGTTTGCTCACAAGCTCTCCAACAATGGAATTTTGATTATGTTACCAAACTTTAGGATTTTTGGTGACTTGATAAATGCAAAACATAGTTTGTACATACTTTAACCGCATTTCTTATTTTATGAGTTACATTAGGAATATTTCATATGTTTAAAAGCCATTTATATTTCTTTTCCTTTGAAATGAAGTGTGCATACTCTTTACCCATTTTTTTTGCTAGTTGATCTTTTTCTTTATGTTTAGGTAGATTAGCCTTTTTAAAAATGAGATAAAGCATTTTTCCTAGATCATAATTTTTGCATTTATCATTATTATTAATATGATTTGCTACATTTTATGTTTTAAGTTATTGAATTTTTCAATTTCATATTTAACTTTGTTAAGATTTCTGAATTATGTGCCATAGTTTAGAAAGACTGTCTCACTGTAAGGTTACAAACATATCCCCCATATTTTCTTACAGGTTTTTAAAAACACATTATTTTTCATTTATATATTTTATGTACTTTTAATTCTTCTTGGTATATGAGAAGGGGTATAGATAAACAGGTTTTTTTTTTTTCCTTATTTTTATAGCTATTTTCCAACATCATTTACTGACTAGTCCATCTTTTCAACCACTGTTTTATTGATCAACATTTTTTCCCTATTTCATTGATTTCTACCTTCATTTTTAGTTTTTCTCTCCAAATTTCTCTGGTTTTTTTTCTATTTTTTTGAGGTTAACACTTAGCTGATTTATTTTAATTCTCCACATTTTGAAATAATTTTTCCCCTACTACTGCTCTGTCTATATCCCACAAGGTAATATTTTGTTGTTATTCAGTCATATATAATTTGTATTTTCTATTTTTATTTTCTCTTTAACCATTGTGGTAGGAAGCCTCTAAGATGGCCCCAAAGATTTCTGCCTCCTGGTGTTCATGCCCATGTGGAATTCCCTTTCTGTTGAGTGTGTGCTGGACTTACTGACTCTCTTCAAATGGATAATAACAATTCAGAAATTATAAATTCTACTTCTGAGAATACATTAGAAAGAGACTGTGGCCTATGCCTTCCTCGGTCTCTCTAGTTCTCTTGTTGCCTCATTCTGAGGAAAGCTAGTTGCCATGTTGTGAGCTTGCCTATGTAGAGTCCCATATGGCAGCAATTGATGTATTTGGCAAACAGTGAGGAGCTGAGAATTGCCAGTCACTTCTGGACTCTATGAGGACTGGGAACAACCACTGTGTGACTTAGAAGTAGATTCCCCCCCAGTTGAGCCTTGAGATGGCTGCAGCCCCAGGTGATTGCAGCCTGATGGCAGACTCTGACCCGGAGGTGCCCAGCTAAGCAGCACCTGATTTCTGGACCCAGAAAAACCATAATATAATAAATATTTATTTTTTGAATGGTTCAATATTAATTTTTTACACAGCAATAAATAATACAGTCATGAATTAAATAAAAATGTTTTCCAATATCTCAAATAAGTGGGGCAAGCGAATTTACTTTTGTAGTTGAGTTCTAATTTTATTTAATTGTAGTTACGGAATGTATTTTGTGTAATATTGATTGTTTAAAACCTATTTAGGATTATTTTATGTTCCAGTAGCTGGTCAATATTGATATGAGGTTGATATTTCATATGAGATTGAAACGGATGAGTGTTTTCTGTTTGTATGGTATAGATAGCAGCTTATTATTTGTTTATTCCCACAGTTGATATTCAGCTGATTCAGATTTTATACTTCAAGCTGATTGCTCAAGTCCAACATCTCTTCTACTTTGTTGACACCTCCATAGTGATTAATCAGTGCCTTTGTTGCAGTGGTTGTTAAATGTTTTTTAGTAACACCACTGTTTATTTAAATCTTAGGTGTCCTTACTTATGTTTTACTTGCTTGAAATATAAGTATATAGGAACATTATATTAAAGCTCCTCACTAGAATTTTTTTTCTTTTAAGCTTCTCCTTCGTGAACAGATACTAGTCATATATTTAAAATCCATTTATAATTTTTACTTTCTAATAACATTTTCAACGCAAATGCATTTATTTTGCTTAATGGTATACTTTAAACCTTAGTATACCATCTTAGTATGTGTTTTTTAAAAAAAATATTTATCGAGATTTTCTTTGCCTTTTTTTATCTCTCCTTTTAAAAAATACTTTCTTTGAGCCGGCCCCATGGCTTAGTGGTTAAGTGCACGCACTCCGATACTGGCCGTCCGGGGTTCGGATCCCGGGCGTGCACTGACACAACGCTTCTCTGGCCATGCTGAGGCCGCGTCCCACATACAGCAACTAGAAGGATGTGCAACTATGACATACAACTATCTACTGGGGCTTTGGGGAAAAAAAGGAGGAGGATTGGCAATAGATGTTAGCTCAGAGCCGGTCTTCCTCAGCAAAAAGTGGAGGATTAGCATGGATGTTAGCTCAGGGCTGATCTCCTTCACACACACACAAAAAAAACTTTCTTTGATGTTCTTGTTTCTTTATTCCATTTTTTTCTATAGGTTTTAAGTTTTACAGTCTGATTCTTAATATTTCTTCCTTTTCCTCCTCCTCCTCCTCTTCCTGGCCCTTCTCCTTCTCTTCTCCTTCTCCACCTTCTACTTCTTCCTCACCATTTTCTTCTTATTTGGGACTTTCTTTAAATTTTTATTCATGAAAGCATCAACTTTTTTTTCCTAACAAGTGTACTAAGCATCCCTATCTTTCTTTGGGATGAGTCAAAATTTTTAACATACTTGTGCTTTCCTCTGTACCATTCCATTTCCCAATTGTTATTATTGTTTCAAATTTACTTATGTTATTACACTACTACCCTTAATGTATTTTAACTTAGTTTTATATTTTGTGTTTTTTTTTATCTCTTTGCTCTGTATTCAGGGACGTTTTCACTGATTTTACAACTCACTGGGTCACTTTTCAAGTTTATCCGGTGGGCTAGGTAGTAAATCTATTAAAATATTTCTTGTTTAGTAATCATCAACTTCTGTGTCATAACTTTTTATTCTTTTTTGGTTGCTTTCACTTCCTTTCTCTGTGAAGACATTACACTGATCATTTTAAAGTTCTTTTTAGATTGTTCTGCTTTTCTCTATGTCCTGAGTTATAACTCTTTATTTTGCTCAGTTTGTGTTACCCTTTCATTGTTTTGATTTTCCTCTAGGACTTTGTGATTCTTGGTTGGAAGGTTATATTCAGACAGATATTCCTTTATTACACATCCAAGGAATATATAATTGTCTTAAAGATGCTCAGCCTTGGTCTCTTCTGACACAGGCTCCCAAGATAGGCTTTGTATAATTCACCTACTATTGGATTCTGATACCATGTGATTAATTCACCTCTGAATTTATTTCATCAAACACATTATGTAATTCTAGATCTGCTTCATGTATAAGAGATCCTGCTTGAGTTCCCAGCCATTCCCCTGCTTGATTTATGTTGTAGTTTCTGATCTTTGCCATTATGCATTGTCATGAGCACCCTCAAAATAAATCACAGATTCTGTTACATTGACCATCCCCCCTCAGCCCTTTGATGTGCTTGACCTAGCCCAAAGTGTTTTGTAAATGTATTACTTCATTTCTAGTCTATGGGAAATTCTCTTTTTATTTTTAAATTATGACAATTTTTTTTTTTTTGGCAATACTTGTTCTTTCATTTATATGTGTTCACATGACATTGTGGGAGGTTTGAGTGGCTGTAAAGTTTGTCAAATTGATCAGGAATTCTTTTTGCTATAATTTTAGAAAGCTCTTCTTTCTGTATTTTAAAGTTTTACTTGTTTCCTGCATTATTCTCAAGGTTGTTAACTGTAACTTCCTTCTGTCATATGACATAACTCATGAGCTCTCTAATTCTGGTTAATTTTAATTCATTTATAGTTAGGAATCTAGGTGGAATTTATAGGACTATAACAGTAAAAACTATTGAATTAAATATCAAGTGCTTCCTTGGTGAATAGTCAAATCAAATCTTTTGTTAAATCTAGTCAAATCAAAAGATGTATAAACATCTCTTTGTATTCTTATAGGTCTTTCTTGATTGTTAACAAGTTCTTAATGATGCTCCAAATTGCTGAGTGTGCAGGATAAGTGACCTTCAGATAAATGACATGTTGCTGCTTTATTTTGTCTTCACAGGATGCTTGAGACGTGATTAAACCATGAATGAAAGGTCTTGCTGGCATCTTTCCATTTTAGTTTTTATTCTAGTTATAGAAAATGAAGGTTGTTTTCAAGTCATGTATAAATATATTTATGTTTTCAAATAAATACAAAAAACAACAAAATCTATCTTACTGTAGGCACTGAATTGCAGCCAAGCTCATCTGAAAATACAAGTTGGCTGAAATTCTCCTGAGCTCACTCAAAGATTGGCTGAAATGACAATGTGTCCTCATTTGTTCAGCACAAATTCAATCATAATGTGGCAATTTTGCCATTAAAAAGCCATTTGCAAAGGTATTCAATGACTACAGGAATATTGAAGGGCAAGCTCAGGCACTTCATTTTAGTCACCTTTTTACTGAATCGATCTCAAATGATCCAAGGACCTTGAGGCCTGGAGATGAATGCTTAAGTGAGGACTGTTGAGTACATTTTGTCCTTAAAATGAGGAAACATTACCCCTTAGTGGCATGCATTTAAATCAGTAGAGGAATAGAGATAAAGAGTAACTACCTTCTACTTTTTTTGCCATTTGTGAGCAAGAATTGTCAACTATTATTGCATCACTCTATGTTAAGTTGCTTGGAATCCTTCTATGATTATAAATTTAAAAGATATAAGTTAGACTTTGGAAATGAATAGCTTACTTGGTTAAAATAAAATGCAGAATGCAGTGTTAGCAGAGAAGATATATGGAAGGGGAACCTCCGGGTGGAAAAAAGGAGCTCTTCAATTGGTCTCCTTCACTCTTTTTCTCCTGCTTGGTCTATTAATGTCCTAGGGCTGCAATAATAAATTATTACCAGCTTGGTGGCTTAAAAGACAACAGAAACCTATCCTCTCACAGTTTAGGAAGCCGGAAGTCTGAAATCAAGTCAGCAGGGTTGGTTCCCTTGTTATAATTTCATTCTGTCAAAATGTTGCCATTTTGCCATTTAAAAAGCTCTTTGCTTTGCACTTTTGGGGGGAGAAACTTTGCCATGCCTCTGCCCCAGCTCCTAGCGATTGCACACAATCCTTGGCATCCCTTGGCTTGTAGACACGTCACTCTAATCTCTGACTCCATCTTCATATCAGTTTCTTATCTGTGTCTCTGTGTGTCCTTTCTGTCTCTTATAAGGAAGGACACTATTATTAGGTTTTGGCTTAACCCTAATCCAGTAGGGTTTCTTATCTATAAAGAACATATTTCCAAATAAGGTCGTATTCTCAGGGTCCCGGACATGGGTTTTGGGTGCAACACTATAAAACCCACTATACTTGAGATTCTCTCTTTCATTGCTGTTATCATCAAAATTGGACGTGTGTGTGTGTGTGTGTGTGTGTGAATCTAGCCACACTGTTTTAGCATAACTCTGTCTCCCTGACCACAATTGATTGGCTTATTTTGAGAATCTAACTAGTTTCTGCCAATAAATATCCCTGTTGTGGGAATTTAAAGTTGAATTAAGAAACCTCAACTCTATTGTGAATGAAGGAGTTGTAAGTAAAAACTATGAATGATCACTTTCTTCCATGTAGACTAAAATAAAGGAAAGTTGGCACACACAAAGAGAAGAATGAAGCCAAGAATCACAAGAGGGCAAAAGCAAGAGAGAGAAGAAGCATTATTATTATGTATGAAGTCTATTATTCTGATGCTTTCCCCAGGCCTGATAGTGTCTCCCTTTTTTGAAGTTTCTAATATATTGTTATATTCTTACAATCAACCCCCAAAACCCACCATCTCTTGTTAAGAGAGGACAAATGAGGTTGTCTTTTATGATCTTGAGTAAGTCTGAAGTTTTACAGCATCCTTGCATAGACATGGACACAAATTATATATGAGAAGTTATGTCCATGGCCAGGTGAGGAGAAAATCGCAGTGAGTGAAATTTAAAGGAAGGTGCAAACTAAAAACAAAGTCTTGTTCACTCACACTGGTGGCATCTCATTCTATAACTCTGCTTGGTGTTTGGAAGGTTCTGTCGTTTTATCATTCTTTGTAAAAAGGAAGTTCATTCTTTGAGACGTACACATACAAGTAAGCCCACAGACAGCTAGTGGAGCTCTGGGGAAAATGAGTACTTATTTGTTGATATAATATTCAAAGAACTTAGAAATATCAACACAGATATTATGAAAATTATGTTGAACCTAACCTGTATATTTGTTAATATTTTAAACCCTCTCAAATTTGTAGAGTGCCTCACAATCATTATTATAAGTCTATAATTTAACAATTGGCTAATAAAGAGATTCAATTCAAATCGGAAAGGAATTATTACTGAGTATCACGTGTATACCAGATGCTGTGCATGGCCCAAGGCCTACAGGCCTATGGACAAAATTGGAAACCTTAGGAAACTTAGCAGTCACCAAATTATGGAACATGAAAAGCTGTGATTCAAAAATAATTGTTAAGATTTAATCAACACTTAGTATGTGCCAGATACTATTCTATGAATTTGTTTTCATTTATTTAATCATTAAAACAATCCTAAGAAGAGGGTTATATTTTATTCCCATTTTCCTGACAAGAAATCTAAAGCATTGAGAGATTAAGTGAATTGTCAGTATAATAAAATTGGGAAGTAGTGGGAGAGATGTTAGAACCCAGGCAGTATCTCTCCAAGTCTGAGCTTTTAACTGCTTTAATGATCTCATTTATCTAATAAAGGGTACTGGAATGACCAGCTAACTCTGGCCATGCCAAGAGAGAAGACTTTCCAGAGAAGGTAGCATTCAACCTTAGTCTTTTTTTTTTATTGAGCTATAATTGATAAACAAAAAACTGTACATGTTTAATGTATACAATTTGATGAGTACAGGCATATGCATACACTCGTGAAACTCTCCCAACTTAGTCTTTAAGGAAGGAATTTATCAAGATTAAAAACTTGAGTGAGAACATTCTGGGAAGAGGGAACAGAAAATGCAAAGGTGCAAATAAATGAACAAAAAGTGGCATACTTTTGAATAAGAAAAAAATGGGGAAAAAAATTTAAGCCAGCTAATAAGAGCAATAGAGACTGACTTTGAACACCAATAAAATGTAGACTATGTTTTGAAATTTTTCCATGTATTTGTATTCCCATTTGCATTCATAACATTTTAACATTCTATTTAATTATTTTTTGTTTTAGTTTTAGTTTAGTTTAGCTTTACTTTTAGTTTAGCAATCCTTACTTTAACAATTAGCTATGAAATAAACCCAAAAGATCAGTTCAACATACCTTGATTCTCTTACTGGATATGCTAAGCAAAAAGTGTTTTTAATGTCTAAAAATGTGTTTAGTGTTACTTTAAATAATTCATTTCAATTGAATTTTATTATATATTATCATTTTACAGTGCAAAGACTTTTCACAAAATGAACACACCGATGTAACCAGTACTCAAATCACAAAATAGAACATTATCAACATTCCCAAAAGCCCCCTTGAGCCCTTCCCGGTCTCTGCATCCCTAAAGGTGATCATTTTTCTGACTTCTTAAACCATAGATTAGTTTTATGTTTTCGCACTTTATATAATTGGAGTCATATATTATGTACTCTTATATGTGGTCTCTCTTGCTCAACATTGTGTCTATGAGATTAATTCATACCATTGCTTATTAGTATTGATCACTTTTATGATAGTCTCTCATTCATTTCTTTTAGCAATTTAAACACATTTATTTTCAAATCTCTGTCAAGCTATTCCATAAAATTCATTTTATCAGGAGTGAGTACATAATTCTGTTATTAATTTGTTAATTATATTATTAAATTGCCTAGCATTAGGTTTCTTCATGTGTTTGAGAATTTTGTGTTTCACGGTTATTTTGAGGGAGAAGTTTTCTAAGTTTCTTCCTCTTTCTTGTCTAAGGGTGAGGTGGTTGTAGGGGGACGTTAACTTCTCCAGATCTTCAAGCCTCCAGTCCAAATCCAAGTCTCTCCATAATTTTTCAGCACTCCTACACAACTATAAGATTGGTGGTTTTGATATTACAAAAATAATTGTTTCATAATTTTGCATAAGTTCATTGGTTACTAAAATTTGTATTTTGATTGCTAAATGCTTTTGGTCTAAGTTAATGGCATTATTTTCCAGGCATGCAGGCATTTTATGAAATGAAACATTAACCCCAAATAGATTATGTAATCAAATAAAATTAAAACATAAATATATTTTTGTTCAATTCTGATTTCTTGATGCCATCTTGGTAAAAATGATGAAGATATACCAAGTAGATACAGGGATACCTCAGAGATATTGCAGGTTTGGTTTCAGACCATCACAATAAAGCAAGTATCGCAATAAAGCAAGTCACACAAATGTTTTAGTTTCCCAGTACATATAAAAGTTATGTTTACACTATACTGTAGTCTACTAAGTGTGCAATAGCATTATGTCCAAACAATGTACGTACTTTAATTAAAAAATACTTCATTGCTAAAAAATGTTAACCATCATCTGAGCCTTCAGTGAGTCATAATCTTTTTGCTGGTAGAGGGTCTTGCCTTCATGTTGATGGCCGCCAACTGATCAGGGTGGTGGTTGCTGAAGGCTAGGGTGGCTGTGGCAATTTCTTAAAATAAGACAAGAATGAAGTTTGCTGCATTGATTGACTCTTCCTTTCATGAACAATTTCTCTGTAGCATGAGATGCTGTTTATAGCATTTTACCCACAGTAGAACTTCTTTCAAAATTGGAGTCAATCTTCTCAATCCTTGCTGCTGCTTTATCAACTAAGTTTATGTAGTCTTCTAAATCCTTTGCTGTCATTTCAACAATCTTCATAGCATCTTCACCAGGAGTAGATTCCATCTCAAGAAACCACTTTCTTTGCTCAGCCATTAGAAGCAACTCCTCATCAGTTAAAGTTTTATCATGAGATTGTAGCAAGTCAGTCACATCTTCAGGTTCCACTTCTAATTCTAGTTCTCTTATTTCCACCACACCTACAGTTACTTCCTCCACCTCCTCAAAGTTATCCATGAGGGTTGAAATCAACTTATTCCAAACTCTTGTTTATGTTGATATTTTGACATCTTCCCATGAATGATGAATGTTCTTAATGACATCTAGAATAGTGGATCCCTTCCAGGAGATTTTCAATTGACTTTTTCCAAATCCATCAGAGGAATCACGAGCTATGGAAGCTATAGCCTTACGAAATGTATTTCTTACATAATAAAACTTGAAAGTCAAAATTAGTCCTTGATCCATGGGGTGCAGAATGGATGTTGTGTTAGCAGGCATGAAAACAACATTAATCTCATTGTTCATCTCCATCAGAGCTCTTGGGTGACCAGATGGATTGTCAATGAGCAGTAATATTTTGAAAGGAATTTTTTTTTCTGAGCAGCGGGTCTCAACAGTGGACTTAAAATATTCAGTAACTGTGTTGTAAACAGATGAACTGTCTTCCAGCCTTTGTTGTTCCATTTACAGAACATAGGCAGAGTAGATTTGGCATCCTTCTTAAGGGTCCTAGGTTTTTTGGAATCATAAATGAGCATTGGCTTCAACTTAAAGTCACCAGTTGCATTAGACCTTAACAAGAGAATCAGCCTGTCCTTTGAAGCTTTGAAACCAGGCATTGACTTCTCCTCTCTGGCTATGAAAGTCCTAGATGGCGTCTTCTTTTAATATGAGGCTGTTTTGTCTACACTGAAAATCTGTCATTTAGTGTAGCCACCTTCATTAATTATCTTAGCTAGATCTTCTGGATAACTTGCTGCAGTTTCCATATCAGCACTTGCTGCTTCACCTTGCACTTTTATGTTATAGAGATGACTTCTTTCTTAAACCTCATGAACCAACCTCTGCTAGCTTCAAACTTTTCTTCTGCAGCTTGCTCACCTCTCTCAGCCTTCACAGAATTGAAGAGAGTTAAGGCCTTGCTCTGAATTAGGCTTTGGCTTAAGGGAATGTTGTGGCTGGTTTGATCTTCTATCCAGACCACTAAAACTTTCTCCATCATCAGCAGTAAGGCTGTTTCCCTTTCTTATCATGTGTTCACTGGAGTAGCATTTTTAATTTCCTTCTAGAACTTTTCCTTCGCACTCACAACTTGGCTAACCATTTGGCACTAGAAGCCTAGCTTTTGGCCTATCTCGGCTTTCGACATGCCATCCTAAGCTTAATCATTTCTAGCTTTCGATTTAAATTGAGAGACGTTCAACTCTTCCTTCCACTTGAATACTTAGAGGCCATTGTAGAGTTATTAATTGGCCTAATTTCAATATTGTTGTGTCTCAGGGAAGAGGAGGCCCAAGGAGAGGGAGAGAGCTAGAGAAATGGCCGATTGGTAGAGCAGTCAGAACGTACACTACATTTATCTATTAAGATCACAGTTTCATGGTGCCCCAAAATAATTACAATAGTAATATCAAAGATCACTGATCACAGATCACCGAAGCAAATTTAATAATAATGAAAAAGTTTGAAATATTCTGTGAATTACCATAATGTGACAGAGAGACATGAAGTGAGCAAATGCTGTCGGAAAAATGGCATTGTTAGACTTGCTCAATGCAGGGTTGCCACAAACCTTCACTTTATAAAAACTACAATATCTGTGAAGCACAATAAAATGAGATGTGCCTATAAAACCTTGTGCTTCGAGTTGTCCGTGTTACTTTAGTGGGCAGGAAATAATTATCAGAAGGACTAAAGTACACTTAGGGCAGAGTGCGTTGCTGCAGAACTGATTTCTAGCATTATAGAGCTAAGAGTTTAAATACCAAGTACTAAATTGAACAGCTCTTTGACCTGTTGTCAGGTAAACCCCATCAGTTTTCTCCATTTCCATGACTACAAATAATTATAACTCTAGGGAAGCTCCCTTTCTCAATTCACAAAACACACAAGGCTCTGAAGTGATATGTTCTAACTTAGTCCAGGGGAATAGACTTCCTTATTATTAAAAGGTCTGACTCAAAACACTGTAGGCAATGTGCCAGCTGGCTAGAGGGGCATCCTGATTTAGTGGTCATCCTAAAGCTAACTTCTTCCAGAAGTTAGATGTAAAGCATGTGGTTGCTTACTGGAGTGGAGCTGAAGTCAGAGTGGGCCCTGAATTATCAGGGTTCATTTTTTGGTTGAATCATTTTGTAATGAATGCTCATTCACACATTTCATGTCCATATTATCATATTTTCATTATTAGAGGATTTGTAAAGAATGGGAACCACAGTAAAACTTCCCCGTAGGTCCCAAAGTTTTTATTATTATTAACATTATACCTTTAACACAGAAGCTTCTTTTACACTCAAACTTCTTATAAGAAACCAAATGATGTACTTGCAAACTTACATTTAAAGGGAGAATTTTCTGGGGTGACAACCAACCTTAGACACACAGGGTTTGGCGCTCCATGTTCTACCTGACTCCAGTGCCTAAAACAGTGCTTGCCACTGATCATTTTGAAAGGTAAATACAATTATACAGTGGTAGCAGCTGTGGAAATTAGAAAGTTTCTAAGACTGGAGAATTTGATGTAGGTTTTGAATATGAGGTTTTTTTTAGCATGTGACAATATGACATCAAAAAATTCTAATAGACAAACACAAGGAGAAGAGTATAATAGAAGGAAAAAGGAAGTTAGCAAGCATCTTCAGGTAGTCAGATATATCTGAATAGCTATTGTGCAAGCAATTCAGATACAACACATCCAAAATCAAATTTTCTTTAGTTTCAGATATGCTCCTCTTCTATGTTCCCCATTTCTGCTGGAATTATGCACCTTCACCAAGTGCAACATCAGAGTACTATTAGATGTTTCCCTTTCCTTCACCTCCTCCATAAACCAACTCCTGTCCATTCTACTCTTGAAGGACTCTCAAATTTATCTCTTTCCCCTCCATCCTTATTGCTGCTCTCTCAGATCAGAACCAAATCCTTTCAGACAAGTGTCTTAGCCTCCTAGCTGGGCCTCCTGTTCTAGCCTGTCTTTTCTCTCGTGCATCACCCACACTGTCATCAGAGGTGTTTCTAAAACCTGCATTTGATCATGTAAACCTTCAATGGCTTCTCCTTGCCTACAGAGTGCACACTCCTCTCAGTGTGATCTTTCATAATTAGACCTAATACTCCTCTTTCAACTACATTTCCTACATTCCCCAAGAGCCCTCTGTGCCACTCCATACCAAATTAGTATATAATTTCTTGAATTTGCTGTAGGGTTTCATATATGTTGAGGTGTCTTTCCTCTTCTTGCATAGACCATCTATCCCTATTGTCTCACGATTAACTCCTGCCAATTAATACCTCTTAGCATCTATCATTTTTTTACATACCTCTATTATAACACTAGTTACTCTGTGTTTCAGTTGTATGTTTACTTTTCTCTTGCTCCCCCACTAGACTGTGAACTATTTAAGAACAGCTATTTAAAAGTCTTTTTCAACCTTTTATCCTCCCTTTGTTCCCATCACCCTCAGGGTTCTAACACAGTCTTTGGTTAATTACAGTTGTTAATATATATTTAAAGGAAAAAAAAGACTAAACTTAGAAATATAGAAAGAGAAATAAAGCAAAGATGCAGAAAAGTTTTCATGTCAATAAAATTGACATGTTGAGTGGGATGATAGTTCAGTTGATTGTAAAATGGTTAAGGGAAAACAATTTTAGGATATTTGGGATTGATTTTAATGTAAACATATATTATTCCATATTTAAAACAACCCATGGTAAATTAGTGCCACTCAATTGGACAAGGTCACAAAGAAGATATTAAAAAGTAATTGTTGTCATCTCTCCACCTCTAAAGCTTGCTATGTCTCCAAAGAATTCATGGATGAAATTGCCCAATAATTAAGCGGTTAATGTTCGTATATTAAATAAACGTGCTCAACTATACTTAGTTTTCCCCTTTGTGTTAGAAAAGACCTTGAGATCAACAAGCATAAGTTAGAAAATGATGATTTTCAATATCATACTAAAAGGGTAAACACGCCTTGCTGCATTCCTAACCTAAGTAATTAGCTCTGAAGTAGGACATAAATGTCTGCATAATATTCATCTTTATCATTTTGTTTTAAATGCTTTAAGTGGAAGGGTAATATTTTCAAAGATTCTGGCCCTGACCCATAGATCTCTTAATTTTATTCATCTCATAATGTACCTTTTAACCAAATAAATAACCGAAGTTAATGAGCAATCAGCTTTATAGTCTCATGTTTATGAGCAGAATTCTCATTTTCAAAGTTAAAATCTCTAGCCAGTGACGTTCTTTTTGCCTTGTCTAATTAGTGTCAAGCAACGGAGTGTTGGTGGTGATGGTAAGACATAATTTACATGTTTAGGATTAATCCAATGTTGAAGATTTTCACCCTTGTATTACAATATCAACTCATCTTTTATGTATTTGGGATTGAATTTATTGGTATGCAGTATTTCTAGCTATGTGATTGTTTCCACATTATTTATGAGGTGCATATTTGTCTTATCGGCTAGAATGTATATTCCGCTATAGTAAAAATTTTTTTTCTGCTTCACCAGATGAATATCACATGGCAGCTGCAGTAATGTGTGTGTATGCGTGTCTGTGTGCATGTGTGCTTCGTGTAAACTTTGTCTTTTGGTTTTTTATTTTAATTAATTAGCTTTTACTTTTTTAACTGGAAGACTAAACCTGTGTAGAAAGCTATTTAACTAAATGCTCACTTGATTTTCCAAAAACTGAAGAATCTGCACCTAGGAAATTTGGTCATTGAGTGGTGTCATGAAATGGGACAGGACTTGTGTTCGGCCAGACTCTCTGTCCAGAAAAGTGGATAGAAAGATTACCACACCAAACCTACAATTTATTTTATTTCTAGTTTCTGTGTTGCTGGAGAGCTCAGTCAAAGAGAAACACCACGTGCATGGAAGGCAAATCCTTCCCTCTAAGTCCATTTCACCTGTGCCATGGAGAAGAGGTCATGGTATCTTCACGGATAGGCTTCTCATCTTTCCACCCACAGGTTAGCAGATGAATGTAGGAAGAAAGGCAAGGACCAGAGGACTGGTGTCTCCCATTTACAGCATGGTACAGAGCTACATTCAGCTTTTAGAGGACAGAATTGACTAAGTTCAAAATACATCAGTGTTTTAATGTCTAACTATATTTGTCTTGGTGGATTATTTCTTAGTTAAATCAAAGTAGGTGATAATGAAATGTAGAAGTAGCCTTGAGATAGAATGAATTCGCTAAGTGAAATATTCATTTGGGAGATTCACTGAAAGCTAAATCTTACCCCTATTATAAATACATTTTCTAAAATTAAAAGATAATTTTATAATTAAAGCAAGGTATGAAACAAATAATTTCAGAAGTATTGCTTTTTGAATCACTTTTATAAATTTCCATTTCTAAAAGCAAAGCAATAGACTTCAATAATTAAAAATTTCATAACTGTTCAGATTACACTCTCTACAACAAATAGACTTTGTTTTCTATTTCCCAATTTGATATTTACTTTTCTTCATATTTATTTTAAATTTACCTTAACTTTTTCTTTTATCATTTTTATATTCCCACAATCATTATACCTTTTTGGAACAATTTTGCCTTTATTCAAACAGTGACAAAGAGTCTAACTCCATTTTTTAAAAATTTTTGACTGATGACAGCTTTTAAACATTATCCCTCCCTGTTCCCCTTCTAATCATTATTTTTTTAAGTGCTTTAGTAGATCAGTATGGGAAATCCACACTGCTTCCCCAGAACGCCTCATTTATGAGAAATAAATCTTTTTCATACACTCTTGGTACATATGTGGCATCATCATTCTTGACATCTGAACCAAATTTTGGATAGGGATCCATTCTACTTTTTCAAGGTGACCATAAAACAGTCAATCCATCACTTACTATCAGATTCCTGTGTGCTCAATGCTAGGAATGTGATGAATTATTACTAAATGGTAAAAGATTATTTTTCTTATTCTGAAGCATATAATTTTAGTCTTGTGAGTTCAAATAGAAATTTAATTAATCAATTAATTAATTCATACTAAGCACTTTAATGAGTGGGAGGTATGTGGTTTGCAGTCACACTGCCGTGATACTAAATATTTTTTAAAATTTTGTTTTATTGTATTAAGAACACAACATGAAACCTACTCTCTCAACACATTTTTAAATGTACATTGCAGTATTATTGACTATAGGTACAATGTTCTACAGATCTCTAGAAATTATTTATCTTGCTTAACTGAATCTTTATGCCTATTAATTAGTAACTCCCCACTTCTCCCTCCTCTGAGCCCCTGGCAACTACCCTTCTACCATCTGAGTCTAAGAAATTTACTATTTTAGATACTTTACATAAGTGGAATCATGCAGTATTTGTCTGTTACTGGCTTATTTCACTTAGCGTAGGTTCATGAACTCCAAGCTTCATGCATGTTGTTGCACATTGCATATTTTCCTTCTTTTTAAAGGTTGAATAGTATTCCATTGTATGTATATAGCACATTTTCTTTATCCATCCGTCAATAGACATTTAAATTGTTTCCACATCTTGGCTATTGTGAATAGTGCTTCAATGAACATAGGAGTGTTAACATCTCTTTGAGAGCCTGATTTAAATTCTTTTGCATAAACACCCAGAAGTGGGATTGCTGGATCATATGATAGTTCTATTTTTAATTTTGAGGGGGAACGCCATACTGTTTTCCATAGCAGCTGCACATTTTGTACTCTCACCAACAGTGTGCAAGGATTCCAATTTCTCCACATCCTCACTCCTTGCCAACACCTGTTGTCTTTTGTTTTATAATAGGCATCCTAACAGGTGTGAGGTGTTAATCTCATTGTGGTTTTGATTTGCATTTCCCTGATGATCAGTGGTGTTGAGTACCTGTTCACATACCAGTTGGCCATTTGTATGCCTTCCTTGGAGAAATGTCTATCCAAGTCCTTAGACTATTTTTTTTTTTTTTTTTTTTTTTTGAGGAGATCAGCCCTGTGCTAACATCTGCCAATCCTCCTCTTTTTTTGCTGAGGAAGACTGGCCCTGGGCTAACATCTGTGCCTGTCTTTCTCCACTTTATATGGAACGCTGCCACAGCATGGCTTGTTGTCTGACAAGCAGTGCGTCGGTGCGTGCCTGGGATCCGAACCAGCGAACCGCGGGCCACCGCAGCAGAGCCCGCGCACTTAACGGCCTGCGCCACCGGGCCGGCCCCCTTAGACTATTTTTTAATTGAGTTGCTAGACTTTTTGCTGTTGAGTTGTAGAAGTTCCTTATATATTTGGGATTAACCCCTTGTTAGATTTATGGTTTGCAAATATTTTCTCTCATTCCATAGGTTCCCTTTTCATTCTGTTGGTTGTTTCCTTAGCAGATGCTTTTTAGTTTGATGTAGTCCCACTTATTTATTTTTGTTTTTCTTGCCTATGCTTTGGTGTCATATGTATGAAATCATTGCTAAGACCAATGTCATGAATCTATTCCCCTATGTTTTATTCAAGGAATTTTATAGTTTCAAGTCTTTAGTTTTAAGTGTTTAATCCATTTTGAGTTGATTTTTGTGTGTGGTGTAAGATAAGGATCCAGTTTCATTCTTTTGCATGTTGATATCCACTTTTCCCAGCACCATTTGTTGAAGAGACTATCCTTTCAACATTTTGTATTCTTGGCAATGAATATGAATATTTATATACCTAGTTCTGGCTCTGGCTTTGAAAGTGTTTTGACTCTCAGCATTCTTGTCTGTCAAATGGAGATGATAAAATTCCTCTCAAGTGTTCCTGGGAGGATTGAGTGTCCTAATATAAGTAAATCACCTAAGGTAGGACTGAGCATATAGACAAGACAAATGTTGTTTTCCTTTCCCACTGTTCCGTGCTGGCGACAAAAGATGTGTAAGATATGGTGCTTAAAATTTAGTTAAGAGATAACGTATGCAATCATAAAATAAATATTGACACAAGATTCATGTAGATATATACTAAAATGCACTAAACCTTTATATATACAGTGTTGGAGACAGGAATCAAACATGAACAGAATAATGACACAACCAATTCTCTTATCAAGTCAGCCAAAGAGACCCTTACCCCGATACCCCAAACCATTTGTAGGCACATTTGACATGCCAGACACTGGGTTAAATGGTTTATATTCATTTTATCATTTAATACTCACAGCTTTGAAGTGATGATGATGACAGTCATAATGATAACATTATTCACTGACGTGTGTAGGGAATGTTCTGAGTGTTTTGCCTATATAGTTGAATCCTCATGATATTCCTATGAGGTTGATGATGTTATTATTCTCACTTTATAGTTGAGAAAACTGTGACAGAGTCAAATTACTTTTAAAAGATGGCATAGATAGTAGCTGCCCAACAGAAGTAAGATTTGAGCCCAGGTGGAGTTAATTCTTGCGCCCGTAAATATAGTTACTAGACTCTACTGCAGCGAGATAATTCAGAGATTCATTTCGTTCATTTTATGAATCACTTGAGAAATTAAAATTCCAGCAAGCATTTAACTAAAATGAAACTAGAGGTGGCTGTGCAAGATGTGTGGGAGAAAAAAGTATAAATTGGCTATGCTGTGACTTATGTACCTCTTTGTGGGAAGGGCTAGCCTTAAGCAGTGGGGAAATATCGTGGCTGCTGCTGTTGTATGTGGACCCTGGTCAAGTCTTCCATCCTTGAAGTTTCTCCCATAAGAAGCCAAGCCTGTGAGGGTGGAGAAAGTTGAAAATGTAAATAACCTGGGAGGGAGAAAACATCCATGTTCTAGAATAGAAATGCCTCAATCCAAACCTCTTCTGACAGCTATTGTTGAAAGCCTCCGGCAGGAACTCAGGTTCCTGGTTAGGAGCTGGAAGGGTACAAAGGAGTGAGGACTGGTAAGGTCAGCAAAACTCAAGGAAAATGTCACAGGCTTTCCTTTGCTGTTGTTGCTGTTGAACATACATATCTGTTTTATCTTATGGATCATTTAAGATTTTATGCCTTTTTTTAAAACTGGTAAAGGAAGATGTGCCTTTTATTTAGCATGGTTATAAAAAGATTTGATAATGTATATTCAAAGTAAAACAGTACTAAAATTCTTCAAGCTGTGTAAACCATTTATTTCGAGATCTTCTATATTCATTTCCTTCTGTGGGCCTCTTCATCCTTCCACTTAGAAACAGCATTATCTTCTACTTCCTTAACATTTTGCTGGAATGTACTGAGTTTTTCTTCATATCGCTATCATTTGTGGAAAATAATGGGAAGATTCCGTTTTTCTTTTCCCAAGGGTGTGAGTAAAAGTAGCTGTAATTCTTCTTAACTGATTAGTTGGATCAGTGATTTTAATTCACTGGAAATGAAACATGCTGCAACAAAATGACGTCATTGGGGCTGGCCTGGTGGCGTAGTGGTTAAGTTCACGCACTACCCTGCAGAGGCCCAGGGTTCGTTGGTTTGGATCCCGGGTGTGGACCTACGCACCACTTACCACGCTGTGCTGTGGCAGGCATCCTCTACTCATATAAAGTAGAGGAAGATGGGCACGGATGTTAGCCCAGGGCCAATTTTCCTCAGCAAAAAGAGGAGGCTTGGCAACAGATGTTAGCTCAGACCTAATCTTCCTCACCAAAAAAAAAAAAGAAAAAAAAGGATGTCATTAATGGGAAAGGAGTTACCCTGGCCTTCTCCACCATATTCCCCCATCACTAACATTGCCACATAAATCTAATCCTTTGTCCCAAATGGCCTTTGTCTCTTCTATGCCTACTCCAGTGCCAACACCAAATTCTGTGCCTGCTTTCCTGAGTTAGTTCTTGATCAGTTTTCAGACAATAAAGTTAAATAACAAAGAGTCCAGGTTGTTATGTTGCTTTTTAAAATAATTGTACATTTAGTCCATAATTTTGAAAGCAGTTTTAAAAAAATGACAAGCTGAAGTATTGAAAATGTATGTGTTCCTGTAAAAAACTTGTATTTAAGTAAGTTTATTTCAGCCCTCTGTTCTAGAAATTGTGTATTTAAATGGAGATAAGTCTAAGTCCTAAGATTTCATCGCATGACAAATGAATGCTTCATTAGGAATTTGAAAACCCTAGCCTTTTAAAAAGTCATAAAGACCAAATTTCTCTGACTTATACCTAATGATATAAAAATCAAGAAATAATTCGGAAGACAATAATTTTTGATACCTATTCAAAAATGTCCTGCTTGTCGAGCAAGAATGTAAAACAATTATAAAATCTAGTTTCCAACAGTTAGTTCACTATTATTTGATTTAGACTTGTTGTAGATTTATAATAGGTGATTTTCATATGGTGCATTTGTCTTAGCGCCATCTTTAAATTTGTACAACTCAAGATATTCCTTTATATTCACACTACACTGTCACATATCTTTTATTCACATTTTCCTTAAGCTTCTTAATTATAGCATGTTCACTGTAATAAAGAAGGTATCTGATCTTAGGCTTTTAGAAAAAATATAGCATACGGAAGTTATCTTCACTTTATAAGTCACCCATCACTACCATATGTGATTTCTGGGTCACTTTGGTTGTTCATGATACATTTTTCCATGTGCAAATTATTTTTATCATTTTATATGATGGAGAAGAAAATACACAGATGTGTATCTATTTAGAAAAAGAATTCATAATCTGCAGATTACAAGAGCAGAATTGAAATTAAGATTCCCTACAAAATACAGATGCAGATTTCTTCTTCAGGTGATGCTAGGTATAATATAATACGTCAGGAAAAGTAAGATTCTTCCGACTTTCTTTTCTAGAGGCAAGTCTTGATAATTTTTCCTAATAATCTGTCTTCTTGTCCAGTTCTTAATTCACATCTTCAAATGTCCCATTATTTAGCTTCAAATAAGGCCTCCTCTGCTACTGAGTCAGCTCTGCCTCCCGTAAAATTAGATCTGGTCAGTTTGCCATTTTTTTATTTTGGGATCATAGTAGGGCCTTTAAACTGAATTTTAACCTTGTTATGAAATATTCAGAGCTTGTTTTGAGAATTTGGGTAAAGACTTTTTCATCGAATAATTCTGGAAATAGTATTACTGTGTGATGTAATAGCGTAGAAAATAAATTAGACTTCAGAGGACTCTCTTGAACCTTTGGTAATTTGAATTTGCATTTTGCCTTCACAGAGATGTATAACCATACCAATATCATAAATCATCTGAGAGACAATAATATTGTTTAGCCAGAAGTGCCAGTCTTTTTACATTTTACATATATTTTGCATGTCATTATGAGATAGACAAGTTTTTAGTTGTAAGTTAAACAACCAACATGTTTGTCAACATAATATGTAAGTTGCTTTACATATATGTAAACATGCTTTAAAGCAGACTGATTATTATTTATTTTGATAAATCTACATAGATTAGAGACAGCCAAAGCTGAGAACTATACATTTTGGATATAATGCCTAGATTTGCCTTTTGCCAACACAGATTATATTTTTCAAAGAAGACTAAACATTTTAATAAATTGATGTTTGAACCTCATTCTTAAATTCTGTGAAGAAAATTGAATTAATATTTTGGCCCCCAAACAGGCAAATGGTGATGGTACTTTCTCCTGTTTAAACAAGACTGTATACTGAATAAGGGTGTAGGTTAAGAGTTTTTGGTTCTTTTGAGAGAATGAAGGCACATCACTGAGAGTGGATAAAGGACTCAAATGGTCACAAGCCCAACCTATCTCTTTATTGATTGGTAAGAAGTACCCAACAAGGAACATTTTCTTTTTAAATCAAAGCAGAGCAGTAGACAAAGTCATTTAATGACCTTACCGAAAGTCATTGCCTACTAGGCGTATAACTTTTCATACAGATTCCATCCCACTGTAGACTGTGCATCTAACCCTGCCCTGGAGCCCCAGGAACAGTGACTCACTAGTTCCACAGGCCACTAGCTTAAGTGTTGTCTCACTTGATCTTTACTGCTTCCATTTTCCAATTTCAGGCTTGTTTATTCAGTATTTATTAACTCTTTCACTGAGCTAGGAATACCTTTGAAAGAGAAACATAGCACTGAATGTATAAATCTTTAAAGTATAATATAAGAAAGGGGCAAAAAATGATTAGTAGCAACTGCACAAATGAGAAATCCAAGAGTAGGGGAATTTAAAGAACCTGCTCAAAATCACAGATTATGGAAATATGAACTTAAATTCACTTGTACGTATCATCAAGGAACAGGTATTCCTTACACACCAGCATACTCAGGAAAACTTTATTGTGACCCTGGAAAAGTCATAACCTGCTCAAATCTTCAGTTTATGGCATTCACTATGCAATTTTGTTATATGATCAAATTTCAGAAACATACTGACTAAAAGAGAAGGGCACTTTAATTTCACATCAACACTCTATGAATTTTACAAAGAAAAACAATGCTGTGTTACGGAGGGTAATGTAAGATGGTGAATAATAGATGACGGTAATGGTTTTAGAGGATTGGGAATTCTTTGACATCTCCCCTACAACCCAGGAGTAAGCCTAAACTCTAAGACAATTGAATAATATAATAATAATAATAATATTTTAGAGCATTCATATTTTAATAGAATAGTATAAGGTTTTCACGAGTTTTCATTGTGATTTACTCATAACGGCATCCAATTGACACGTTTCCAAAATAACAAATTTTATTAATTAAATAAGTAAAATTGATAAACGAGCCATTGAACTATTTCCAAAGACTCTCCCTTGAAGCATCTCGACCTATAATACATACTCCCATTAGTGGTGACATTATTTATGCTAAGTCAATCATTAACATGTAAGAACATAACATATTGGGGCCGGCCTGGTGGGGCAAGCGGTTAAGTGCACACGCTCCACTGCAGCGGCCTCGGGCACTGCTTGACAAGCCATGCTGTGGCGGCATGACATATAAACTGGAGGAAGACGGGCAATGATGTTAGCCCAGGGCCAGTCTTCCTCAGCAAAAAAAAAAAAAAAAAAAGAGGAGGATTGGCAGATGTTAGCTCAGGGCCGATCTTCCTCACAAAATAAATAAATAAATAAAAATAAAAAATAAAATGTTTAAAAAAAAAAGAACATAATATATCATAATGATTGCATTGTTACTATGGGTGAATTCCAATATACAAAACTCTTCTCAAGGGTTTTAGTGATATTAACATTTTCCAGTTTTTGTTCTCATGAACCAGTGAATGTAAATGCACTTTTGTGAGTGGTTCTTGCATTTAGTCGTGTTAAGAACTGACCTAAACTAATTTGGGCAGTTGTGGTTAGTTGTTTCTTCTTTATAGATATTAATAGTCTCTCATGATTTTAGATAGTACTCCTCCTTCACAATGTAATATGAAATTATGTCTCAGGCTGAATTCTACCACACATATAAACATTACTAGCAAGAAGGCACTAAATAGTTTTTCAAAAGTTTGCTAAATTTCTAACTCTACTTTGAAGAGTTTTGGGCTGTTTGAATTGCCATATTCATTTGCTTTCTTTGTGTCTCTACAATATTTCTGGAAAATCTTCATATTTTAAACACTTCTAATTTCCCCCAATAATATCATTTCTAATATCTTTATGCTAATTAAGCAATCATCTTGTTATTCAGTTATCTATGGTTGATGTTTGTTTTGGTCGCCCATAGACTCCTGACTGTGCTCTTTAAAACCATTCTTTACCCTTTAAGTGTATATTTTTGAGTGGATTACCTCAAACTAACTAACTAATCACCACTAGGGCATTCATTAAAGTGGATGCATACATAAAGGCACACACATATACACACCCTATAACGTTTAAGCTTAAAATAGATTACAGATAATATAAAACACCTTGGGAAGAAGTCTTTTCTTCTAAAATAAGAAAAAGTTTTGGGTCTCCTCTTAAGCTATGTATACTGGAAATTTCTCAAAGTTTCTGGAATAAGTATGGCAGCTTTCTCTAGTTTCCTGATGTGCTAGAGATTTTTTTTTTCTATTGTGTACCTTTGGATATTTCCAGTTATCTTGTTCCAAAATTCTAATTTCCTTGATTTTTGAAGATAATCTACTAATATTAAGGATCTACGGTATGTCTGCAATCATGCCTCTATGTATATTTTCAAAATGACCAACTTAACAGATATTTTAAAATTTCTAGATCAAAACATTTATTTTAAACTATCTTTATCCTACAAAGATGATATATATACATATGTGTGATATATATACACACACACACACACACAAATATGTATATATATACTCACACAAAAATGATAACTCATAAAACATTCATAAAATATCTTAGGGACATTTTTGTTACACTTAAAATTTTGGATATATTTTTACCTATTTTGTATAATTATAAATTATACCCTTACATCATTATATATGTACTTATATGTGTTCAAAAATGCTAAAATTCAATTAGGTTTATTTTATAATTATAGATAAGCGTTTTTAAAAGTACATATTTGATTTTCTTAATTTAATAAACAAATTTGAATACTGAATCTATCCAATTTAAAATCTATTTGATACAAAAATAGTATAGCATGTACTGTCTAATTTATAAAAACAGCAGTGCTGCAGTAATGGTCAATGGTGAAAAGATAATTCAAAATATTTGGGAGAAAACAGAATATTTTTGCCTCATGTAGAAAATATTAAAATAGATATAATCCATATGTGTGTACATGTATGTATGTATCTAACATCTATCTATCTATCTATCTATCTATCTATCTATCTATCTATCTATCTATCTATCTATCTATCTATCTATCAGTTCTGTTAATGGATAATTCGCTGACTGCTCCTTACTCCTTTTTCCATT
Source organism: Ceratotherium simum simum (assembly GCF_057802395.1). Classification (NCBI taxonomy): domain Eukaryota; kingdom Metazoa; phylum Chordata; class Mammalia; order Perissodactyla; family Rhinocerotidae; genus Ceratotherium; species Ceratotherium simum. Next base: position 27,538,785 of record NC_141910.1, on the reverse strand, counting down.
TACCACATTCCACTAAAGGTGCTGAGTGAGATATTTTCTTTCCCAGCTATGAGTGACCATGTGATTCAATTCTAGCTGATGTGACATAGGAAGATTTACCAAGGAGCATCTGGAAAAGCTTTGGGTTTTTGATAAAAAGAATAGATGGATCTGGCACTTCCCTTTCTCCTTACTCGTTAATCTTAATGAATGTGTTATATTCAAGGCATCACCAGCCATCTTGCTAAAAAGAGAACAGCATCAGGTGAGAAAAGTCAGCATGCTAATAACAGTGAGGCAGAAAGATAGAAGCCAAGACCTTGACAACGGTAAACAGCTCAACAAATGCCAGTAACTCTCTGTCTCTGGATGTCTTGCTTTGAGTTTAAGTCATTGTCAAGTTGTCTGTTACTTGCAATCACAGTCATTCCTATTGATATGAGTGTGTGTGTGTGTGTGTGTGTGTGTGTAACTTGTAAATTTCTCCAAAAAGCTTGTTGTTTTTATGATTTGAATTTTTTTTAGCAACATTACTAACTGCAGGTAATAAATCTGTTTTTTTAAATTAAAACTTTATTTCTATAGAACAGTTTTAGATTCACAGAAAAATTGAACAGAAGGTACAGAGATTTCGCATATACCATCTGCCCCCACACATGCATAGCCTCCACCATTACCAAAATGCCCTGCCAGAATGGTACATTTGTTACAATTGATGAATCTACATTGACACATCATAATTACTCAAAATCCATAGTTTACATTATGGTTCACCCTTAGTATTGTACATTCTGTGGTTTTGGACAAATGTAATATGACATATATCCCTCATCATAACATCATAGTGAGTATTTTTGCCACTCCAAAAATCTGTGCTCTGCCTATTCATCCCTCACTCCCAATTCCAAGCCCTAGAAACCACTGATCATTTTCCTGTATCCATAGTTTTGCCTTTTCCAGAATGTTATATAATTGGAATTACATAGTATGTAGCCTTTTCAGATTGGCTTCTTTCACTTAGTAATATGCACTTAAGGTTCCTCCACATTTTTTCATGGCTTGATAGCTCATTTCTTTTCAGTACTGAATGAAATTCTGTTGTCTGGATGTAGCCCAGTTTATTAATCCATTCATTTACTGAAGGACATCATGGTTGCTTCCAAGTTTTGGCAATTATGAATAAAGCTGCCATAAACATCTGTGTGCAGGTTTTTGTGTGGATATAAGTTTTCAGCTCGTTTGGGTAAATACCAAAGAGAGTGATTGCTGGATTGTATGGTAAGAGTAAGTTTAGTTTTCTAAGAAACTGCCAAACTTTCTTACACAATGGCTGAACAATTTTGCATTCTCAACAGCACTGTATCAGAGTTCTTGTTGCTCTACACCCTCACCAGCATTTGGTGTTGTCAGTGTTCCAGATTTTGGAGATTCTAATAGGTGTGTAGAGGTATCTCATTGTTATTTTCATTTGCATTTCCCTGATGACATATGATGTGGAGGACTTTTTCATATGCTTATGTATTTATTTTCTTTTGCTGAGGAAGATTAGCCCTGAGCTAACATTTGTGCCCATCTTCCTCTATTTCATAAGTGGGATGCCACCACAGCATGGCTTGATGAGTGGTGCATAGGTCTGAGCCCAGGATTTGAACCTGCGAACCCCGGGCTGCTGAGGTGGAGCTTGCAAACTTAACCACTACGCCCCTGGGCTGGCCCCTTCATATGCCTATTTGCCATCTGTATATCTTCTTTGGTGATGTCTGTTAAGATCTTTTGCCCATCTTTTAATGAGGTTGGTTGTTTACTTGTTGTTGAATTCTAGGAATTCTTTGTATATATTGGATAACACTTGTTTATGAGATGTGTCTTTTGCAAATATTTTTTCTGGTCTATGCCTTCTCATTCTCTTGACATGGTCTTTTCCAGAGCAGAAGGTTTTAATTTTAATGAAGTCCAGCTTATCAACTCTTTCATGGGTTGTGTCTTTGGTGTATCTAAAAAGTAATCACCATATCCAAGATCATCTAGGTTTTCTTATACATTATCTTCTAGGAGTTTTATAGTTTTGCGTTTTTACATTTAGGTCTATGATCTACTTTGAGTTAATTTTTGCGAAGGGTGTGAGGTCTGTGTCTAGATTAATTTATTTCTGCATGTGGATGTCCAGTTCTTTCAGCACCTTTTGTTTAAAAGATTATCTTTGCCCCATTGTATTGCCTTTGCCCCTTTGTCAAAGATCAGTTCACTATATCTATGGAGGTGTATTTCTGGGTTCTCTTTTCTGTTCCATTGATCTAGTCATCTATTCTTTCACTAATACTGTCTTGATTACTGTAGCTTTGTGAAAGTCTTGAGGTTGTATAGCGTCAGCTCTCCAACTTTGTTCTTTTCTTTCTGTATTGTATTTACTATTCTGGGTCTTTTGCCTCTCCATATGAACTTTTTTTTTTCTTTAATTTTTTGTTTATTGCAGTAACATTGGTTTATAACATTGTAAAAATTTCAAGTGTACATCATTATACTTCTATTTCTGCATAGATTACATCATGTTCACCACCAAAATACTAATTACAACCCATCACCACACACATGTACCGAATTATCCCTTTCACCCTCCTCTCTTCCCCCTTCCCCTCTGGTAACCACCAATCCAATCTTTGTCCATATGTGTTTGTTTGTTTTTGTTATTATCTACTACTTAATGAAGGAAATCATATGGTATTTGGCCTTCTCCCTCTGACTTATTTCACTTTGCATTATACCCTCAATGTCCATCCATGTTGTCACAAATGGCTGGATTTCATCGTTTCTTATGGCTGAGTAGTATTCCATTGTGTATATATACCACAGCTTCTTTATCCATTCGTCCCTTGATGGGCACTTAGGTTGCTTCCAAGTCTTGGCTATTGTGAATAACGCTGCAATGAACACAGGGGTGCATGTACCTTTACAAATTGGTGTTTTCAAGTTCTTTGGATAAATACCCAACAGTGGAATAGCTGGATCATATGGTAGTTCTATCCTTGCTTTTTTGAGGAATCTCCATACTGTTTTCCATAGTGGCTGCACCAGTTTGCACTCCCACCAGCAGTGTATGAGAGTTCCCTTCTCTCCACGTCCTCTCCAACACATGTTGTTTCCTGTCTTGTTAATTATAGCCATTCTGACGGGCGTGAGGTGATATCTCATTGTAGTTTTGATTTGCATTTCCCTGATAGTTAGTGATTTTGAACATCTTTTCATGTGTCTGTTGGCCATCTGTATATCTTCTTTGGAGAAATGTCTGTTCAGGTCTTTTGCCCATTTTTTAATTGGGTTGGTAGTTTTGTTGTTGTTGAGATGCATGAGTTCTTTATATATTTTGGAGATTAAGCCCTTATCAGATGTATGGTTTGCAAATATCTTCTCCCAATTGTTAGGTTGTCTTTTCGTTTTGTTGATGGTTTCCTTTGCTGTGCAGAAGGTTTTTAGTTTGAGGTAGTCCCATTTGTTTATTTTCTCTATTGTTTCTCTTGACCGGTCAGACATGGTGTTTGAAAAGATGTTGCTAAGACCGATGTCGAAGAGCGTACTGCCTATGTTTTCTTCTAGAAGTTTCACAGTTTCAGGTCTTACATTCAAGTCTTTAATCCATTTGGAGTTAATTTTTGTGTATGGTGTAAGGTAAGGGTCTACTTTTGTTTTTTTGCATGTGGCTATCCAGTTCTCCCAACACCATTTGTTGAAGAGACTTTCTTTTCCCCATTGTATGTTCTTGGCTCCTTTGTCAAAGATTAGCTGTCCATAGATGTGTGGGTTTATTTCTGGGCTTTCGATTCTATTCCATTGATCTGTGTGTCTGTTTTTGTGCCAGTACCATGCTGTTTTGGTTACTATAGCTTTGTAGTATATTTTGAAATCAGGAGTGTGATACCTCCAGCTTTGTTCTTTTTCTCAGGATTCCTTTAGCTATTCGGGGTCTTTTGTTGTTCCATATAAACTTTAGGATTCTTTGTTCTATTTCTGTGAAAAATGTTGTTGGAACTTTGATAGGGATTGCATTGAATCTATAGATGGCTTTAGGAAGTATGGACATCTTAACTATGTTAATTCTTCCAATCCAAGAGCACGGAATATCTTTCCATTTCCTTGTGTCTTCTTCAATTTCTTTCAGCAATGTTTTATAGTTTTCGGTGTACAGATCTTTCACCTCTTTGGTTAAGTTTATTCCTAGGTATTTAATTCTTTTTGTTGCAATTGTAAATGGGATGGTATTCTTAATTTCTCTTTCTGCTACTGCGTTGTTAGTGTACAGAAATGCAACTGATTTTTGCATGTTGATTTTGTATCCTGCAACTTTACCATATTCGTTTATTACTTCTAAAAGTTTTCTGGTGGATTCTTTAGGGTTTTCTATATATAAAATCATGTCATCTGCAAATAGTGACAGTTTCACTTCTTCCTTTCCATTTGGATCCCTTTTATTTCTTTCTCTTGCCTGATTGCTCTGGCTAGGACTTCCAGTACTATGTTAAATAGGAGTGGTGACAGTGGGCATCCTTGTCTGGTTCCTGTTCTTAGAGGGATAGCTTTCAGTTTTTCACCATTGAGGATGATATTAGCTGTTGGTTTCTCATATATGGTCTTTATTATGTTGAGGTACTTTCCTTCTATACCCATTTTATTCAGAGTTTTTATCATAAATGGATGCTGGATCTTGTCAAATGCTTTCTCTGCATCTATTGAGATGATCATGTGATTTTTATTCTTCATTTTATTAATGTGGTGTATTACATTGATTGATTTGTGAATGTTGAACCATCCCTGCATACCTGGAATAAATCCCACTTGATCATGGTGTATAATCTTTTTAACGTATTGTTGTATGCGATTTGCTAGTATTTTTGTTGAGGATTTTTGCATCGATGTTCATCAGTGATATTGGCCTGTAATTTTCTTTTTTTGTGTTGTCCTTGTCTGGTTTTGGTATCAGGCTAATGTCAGCTTTGTAGAATGAGTTAGGGAGCTTCCCGCCCTCCTCAATTTTATGGAAGAGTTTGAGAAGGCTAGGTATTAAGTCTTCTTTGAATGTTTGGTAGAATTCACCAGGGAAGCCGTCTGGTCCTGGACTTTTATTTTTGGGGAAGTTTGTGATTACTGTTTCAATCTCCTTACTGGTGATTGGTCTATTCAAATTCTCTACTTCTTCTTGATCCAGTTTTGGAAGGTTGTATGATTCTAAGAATTTATCCATTTCTTCCAGATTGTCGAATTGGTTGGCATATAGCTTTTCATAGTATTCTCTTATAATCTTTTGTATTTCTGAGGTGTCTGTTGTAACCTCTCCTCTTTCATTTCTGATTTTACTTATTTGTGCCTTCTCTCTTTTTTTCTTGGTGAGTCTAGCTAAAGGTTTGTCAATTTTGTTGACCTTTTCAAAGAACCAGCTCTTGGTTTTATTAATTTTTTCTATTGTTTTTTTGGTCTCTATTTCATTTATCTCTGCTCTGATTTTTATTATTTCCCTTCTTCTACTGATTTGGGGCTTTGTTTGTTCTTCTTTTTCCAGTTCCTTTAGGTGCATTGTTAGATTGTTTATTTGAGATTTTTCTTGTTTGTTGAGATAGGCCTGTATCGCTATAAACTTCCCTCTTAGAACCGCTTTTGCTGTATCCCAGAAATTCTGGCATGTCGTATTCTCATTTTCATTTGTCTCCAAGTATTTTTTGATTTCTTCGTTAACCCAGTCGTTGTTCAGTAGCATTTTGTTTAATCTCCATGTATTTGTGGCTTTTCTGATTTTCTTCCTATAGTTGATTTCTAGTTTCATACTGTTGTGGTCAGAAAAGATGCTTAGCATTATTTCAATCTTCTTAAATTTATGGAGACTTGTTTTGTGGCCTAATATGTGATCAATCCTGGAGAATGTTCCATGTGCATTTGAAAAGAACATGTATTCTTCGGTTTTTGGAGGGAATGCTCTGTATATATCTACTAGGTCCATCTGTTCTAGTGTGTCGTTTAAGGCCAATGTTTCCTTATTGATCTTCTGTTTGGATGATCTATCCGTTGGTGTAAGTGGAGTGTTAAAGTCCCCTACTATTATTGTGTTACTGCCTATTTCTGTTTTTATGTCTGTTAATAATTGCTTTATATATTTAGGTGCCCCTACATTGGGTGCGTAGATATTTACAAGTGTTATATCCTCTTGTTGGATTGTTCCCTTGATCATTATGTAATGCCCTTCTTTGTCTCTTTTTACAGTTTTTGTTTTAAAGTCTATTTTGTCTGATATGAGTACTGCTACCCCAGCTTTCTTTTCATTGCCATTTGCAATGTGGAGTATCTTTTTCCATCCCTTCACTTTCAGTTTGTGAGTGTCTTTAGGTCTGAAGTGTGTCTCTTGTATGTAGCATATATATGGGTCTTGTTTTTTTATCCAGTCAGCCACCCTATGCCTTTTAATTGGAGCATTTAGTCCATTGACGTTTAAAGTAGCTATTGATAAGTATGTACGTACTGCCATTTTTTACCTTTTTTTTTTTTCCTCAGTGTTTTAGTAGTCCTTCTCTGTTCCTTACTTCTTCTATACAGAATTGATGGTCACTTTAGTTTGACCTCTGTCTGAAAGCTGTACTCTTTAACTCCCCTCCTCCCTCCTTTTATGTTTTTGATATCATATCTAACCTCTTTTTTGTGCATTTGTATCCATTACGTTCTTATCATGGAAATAGATAATTTTTCCTATTTGTGGTCTTCTTTTCCCCTTAAATCAGTCCCTTTAGCATTTCTTGTAGCACTGGTTTCTTGGTGACAAACTCCTTTAATTTTGGCTTATCTGGAAAAATTTTTATCTCTCCTTCCATTTTGAATGATAACCTTGCTGGGTAGAGTATTCTTGGCTGTAAGTTTTTTCCTTTTAGCACTTTAAATATATCATGCCATTATCTTCTAGCCTGTAACGTTTCTGCTGAGAAGTCAGCTGATAGCCTTATGGGCTTTCCTTTGTATGTAACTTGACATTCTCTTGCGGCTTTTAGGATTCTCTCTTTATCTTTAATTCTGGACATTTTGATTATGATGTGTCTTGGTGTGGGCCTCTTTGGGTTTATCTTGTTTGGGGCTCTCTGTGCTTCCTGTACCTGGATGTCTGTTTCCTTCCTTAGGTTAGGGAAGTTTTCATCTATTATTTCTTGAAATAAATTCTCTGCCCCCTTGTCTCGCTCTGCTCCTTCTGGGACACCTATAACACAGATGTTAGTGCGCTAGATGTTGTCCCAGATGTCCCTTAGGCTGTCCTCACTCTTTTTAATTCTTTTCTCTTTTATCTGTTCACCTTGGGTAATTTCTTCACAGATCCGTTCTTCTGTATCCTCTACTCTGCTTTTGAGTCCCTCTAATGAATTTTTCATTTCTAGTATTGTATTCTTCATTTCTGATTGGTTCTTTTTTATATCTTCCATCTCTTTGTTGACATTCTCACTGAGATCATCTATTCTTCTCCCCAGATCAGTGAACATCCTTAACACTCTTAGTTTGAAATCTCTGTCAGGTAGGTTGCTCATTTCTGTTTCACTTAGTTCCTTTTCTGGGGTTTTGTCCTGTTCCCTTACTTGGAATGTATTCTTTTGCCTCCTCATTTTGCCTCTTTCCCTGTGCTTGTGTCTATGTATTAGGTAGGTCAGCTACGTCTCCTGCTCTTGGATAGGTGACCTTATGTAAGTGATGCCTTAGGAGGCTTCCAGTGTGCTTCCCTCAGTTCTCAATGTTCCAGGGGTGACCCCTATGTGGGCTATGTGTGTCCTTCTGTTGTGGCCTGTTTGCTCCCCCTGTAGGCACCCAGGGAGGCCGAGTTATGCTCCTGGCCAGCTGTTGTAATACTCAGCTGCTTGTAGTTGTTGTGGGCCCTTCAGTCTCTTTATCAGGTATGGGGAGCCCCAGCACAGTTGGCTGCAAGTTCTAATACCACATTTGTGTTGCAGTATTTCTTTTAAGTGAGTAGGCCCCCAGCGTGGCAGGTTGTTAGGCTCAGGGCCTTACAATTGCTGTAAGCCTCTAGCCTATTATGTCTCTTGTCAGCTCTCTGAGGATTGCAGCTGGGTGGGGCTGGCCTCAGGCACAGGAGCACCCAATTGTTTCAGGCTTTGGAAGGTGGGGCAAACCCCCTATGTGGGTCTTTGAGAAGCACAAGTCTTCTGCAGCTGATAAGCCGTGCCGCCCACAGGTCCACACACACAGTCAACAGAGTCCTGCCCCGTGTGCGCACCGACCTCCCCAAGCGGACCCAGTCTCTCCACGGCGGGAGCCCCAAACTCTCCACCCGCTCCTTGTGCACACCCTGCCCCGCTCAAGTTGGCTCAGTTGCCAGGCTGCAGAGAATCCAGTCACCAACCTATGCAGGTCCACAAGTTGCCCGAGGGCTTGTTGTTGGGTGGGGCCAGTCTCTAGGGTGGGCTGCCTGCCCTGGCTGAGCTGGATTAAATCGGTGCTCTAGCGGGTGGGGCAGACCCTGGGCTAGCAGGCCCAGGGAGAACTCCAATGGCGTCTGTGTCAGCACGCCCACACCAGGCCACAACAATGGCCGCCACCAATGTCCCAGTCCCTGGAGAGGTCTCACCCCTCTCTGAGATGCACTCAGGGCATATTAGGTGAGTCTCTTTTCACCACAGCACTGTGCACCTTTCTTTCTGGTGATTTTAGGTTGCTTTCTGAAACGAGTGAGTTTGTGCATGGGCCCTTTAAGAGCCAGTTTTAGTTTCTTTGTTAACCAGGTTTTCGGGGGTACTCCCCAATGTTTTAGTAGCAGGCAAAGTCAGATATTATGCCACTGGTCTCGATTGTGTTGGGTCCACAAAATGCCCACAGCGGGGATGCTCCCCGGCTCAGGGCCCCGCTCCTCCAGGGAGGGCTGTGTACCCCGTGAGCTGCTCCCGGCGGCCGTGAAGCTGGCGGCTTGTGAAGGCGGCGTTTTTCCTCTCCAGAAGGGAGTCTCTGCCTCTTCCACCTCAGTTAGGATTGTCCGTTGTTGCAGGAGTTCCTCTTATCCAGTTTTCAGTTCTGTCCCAGGGGTAATTTTTCCACGAGTAGTTGTAAATTGGCTGTGTCCACAGGAGGAGGTGAGTTCAGAGTCTGCCTATGCCGCCATCTTGACTCAAGATCCCTCCATATGAACTTTAGAATCAATTTGTTAATATCAACAAAATAACTTTCTAGGATTTTGATTGAAATTGCACTGAATTTACAGATCAAATTGGAAAGAATAGATATCTTGACAATATCGAGTCTTCCTATCTGTCAACAAGGAACATCTCTGTTTAGTTCTTCTTTGATTTCATTCATCGGAGTTTTGTAGTTTTCCTCCTATCGATCTTGTACATATTTTGTTAGATTTATACCCAAGTATTTCATTTTGGGGGGTGTTAATGTAAATGGTATTGTGTTTTTAATTTCAAAATCTAGTTTTTAATTGTTGGTATATAGGAAAACAATTAACTTTTATATATTTACCTTGTATTCTGCAATCTCACTATAATTGCTGATTAGTTCCAGGAGTTCTTTTGCTGATTCTTTTGGATTTTCTACGTGGACAACCATTCATCTGTGAACAAAAATAGTTTTTTGTCTTACTTTCCAATCTATAAACACTTTATTTCCTTTTCTTGCCTTATTGTATTAGTAAGAACATTCAGTACAATATTGAAAAGGAGTAGTGAGAGGAGACATCCTTGCCTTGTCCCTGATCTTAGTGGGAAAACTTTGAGTTTCTTGTGATTAAGTATGATGTTAGTTGTAGACAGTCTTTATTAAGTTGAGGCAGTTCCTCTCTATTCCTAGTTTACTGAGATGTTTTATCATGAATGGATGTTGGATTTTGTCAAATACTTTATCTACATATTGATTTGATCATGTGAATTTTTTTCTTTTTTGGTCTGTTGATGTAATGGATTACGTTAATTGATTTTTGAATATTGAACCAGTCTTGCATATCTGGGATAAATCCCACTTGGTTATGGTGTATAATTTTTTTATACTTTTTTTAGATTCCATTTGCTAATATTTTGTTTGTTTATTTATTTTTTGTGAGGAAGATCATCCCTGAGCTAACATCCATGATAATCCTCCTCTTTTTACTGAGAAAGACCGGCTCTGAGCTAACATCTATTGCCAATCCTCCTCCTTTTTTTTTTCCCCCAAAGCCCCAGTAGATAGTTGTATGTCATAGTTGCACATCCTTCTAGTTGTTGTATGTGGGACACGGCCTCAGCATGGCTGGAGAAGTGGTGCGTCAGTGCGCGCCTGGGGTTCCGAACCCAGGCCGCCAGTATCGGAGCGCATGCACTTAACCGCTAAGCCATGGGGCCAGGCCCTGCTAATATTTGGTTAAGGATTTTTGCATCTATGTTCATGAGAGATTTTGATCTGTATTTTTCTTTTCTTGTAATGTCTTTGTTTGGTTTTGGTGTTTGGGTAATGCTGGCCTCACAATGAGTTAAGATGTATTCTATCTGCTTCTGTCTTCTGAAGAGATTGTAGAGAATTGGCATAATTTCTTCCTTAAATGTTTGGTAGAATTCACCAGTGAACCCACTGGGCTTGGTGCTTTCTGTTTTAGAAGTTCTGTTCAGCTTTTTACTTGTTAGGATAGAGTGGAGACTTCAAGCTTCTTACATGTGGATCTAGAAGCCGGAAGTCATAAATTTGGTTTTAAAGCCAATAATTTTTTTGTCGTTTTTGATTGACATTTAAATGACTATGAGACTAATTTATATTGGATATTACAGCTTAATATTATCTTATGATTTTGTGCTATTGCTGGGTATATGTCCTTTTCACTAAGTTCCCAATAATTGGTGCCTAGGTAATATTTGCAAAGCTATTTGCAAAGCTATTTATCTGTTCCTGTGCTCTAAATCTAAATATTTGTTTGGCTGCATAAGTTGAATGAAACATTTCTTTACTGAAAAAACAACTTAGCCCACTAAAGAGTCACTCTTGGACAGAAAAAATATTGGGGATTTTTTTTCCCCAAACAATTATAGAATTTAGTATACTTATATAGAATTGAGCAACAGGCATCATTAGATATCTTCAATTGGCTTAATTATACAGAGCAATGAGGAAAGATCTATACTGACCAAATCTATAAGAAAAACTTAAAATCAAAGCCTGCAAAATGATGCCCTATGCATGATTCCTCTGAATTTTATGTACGGGCAAATTTTTCCATTGAAAGAGATGTAGAAACATCATTTTCCATTGGTCTTCATGCTATTTTTATCCCATTCAACTCCTCTTTACTGTAAGTCATTCATCCAACTAGGAAACAAAAATTTATATAAACTCACAACCATCAAAATCAAGGGGAATGTAAAATTCCTAGCTACCTTTTTCACCTCTCCTGATGATGAGCTGAGAAAGAACAGCTTCTAATACACAATTTCTATTTTAGCTTTCATTCTAACAAAAGTTACAGATAACTGAGTGAAAAATATTAAATGACAGTGAGTTCTTTGCCAAAATCCTGTGTATCATTGATTAAATCCTTTGGGAGGGGTGGTCCTAAGAGAGATTTATACTCAATATTTAAGGGAGTAAATTGAAGAACAGCACTTGGTTTTCTACTGTTTTATAAAAAAATCACCCTAAGTTTCACTAGAAACAATTATTGCTTCTTCCTCACCCTAAGGAGACAAGTTCTGAATATAATAAGTAGTTCAATTCTCTATTTGAGACACATTGTAAATTACTATTTATGACTGTTTAATTATCATTAGTTGAAACTGTATCAACAGCTGTCTTCAAAGACTTGGCTATTACAAAGGCAATGTTTCATGCTCGGTTATGAAACTAAAACACAGTTTATTTGCTACGTAAGATATTTCTTGGCCCAACAGAGGCTGATGGATTGAGCCAATTGTCAGGGTTGTAACAATCAAATGAAAAATGAGTGAGGAATGGAGGACTTCTGTGTGTTTGCTTTGCCTTAAAAATTATTTAGATTCTTTTTCTCTCATGGAGAAACCCCTCCATTTTCTTTACCTTGTAGACAATCATCTTCTCCAAGATTACCATAAAATAATAAGCTGTAATAGATTATTGATTACCAGCTTCTCTTTTTTATTGGCATGTGTTGGGCACAAAAATAAACCTAAATTCCATGTTAGTTCAGTCGCACAGGCTTTAAGGAAGTAATTAGGGATTCTGGAGAGGAATTAAAGTATTATATTTTAGTAATGTGTGTTACTCTTCTTAGTATTCATGTTTATGTCAGTGTTAGAAGCTGAAAAAGAAATATCTGTATAAACTTAAATGTAAGTTTATTTTAACCATAAAATCACATTAATTATAAATTACTATTATAAATAATAAAAATAAATCATTTTAACTGCTTGCTTCACATAACAATATACAGCAATCTTGTAGATTCACTAGGTGAATGTAGACAGCCCTACAGATCAGTATGATATGCTTAGCAGCTCCATATATTCATCCAATAGAGCAGCCTACCTCTAATTAAATGATAAGCTCCTTATTTATACTTCTTGTTATCCTATAAAGTATTTTTAGATAAGTGCATGGATTAATCAATTAACACAGTGTTTCTCTTATTTCAAATACATCATTAATTTTTTAACTGAGTAGTTTAAGAAGTACTATCAAAGTAAACCCATAAAATTAAGCATGACTTCATATCTCAGCAAACTGAACCATGTTAGATGAATTCAATTAAATAACTGCCTAATGAAAAAAACTAGGCTAAGTCCCATGGGGGAAAATAAGAGAAGGGAAACCTTTGCTTGGTAATTTATTTGATAATTGAAGAGAGCATCAATGCACCAAAATTACCTAAGAAACTATATGATGAGTTGTAGAATCGGGTGCCAAATGAGAAGAGATTTTTAGCAGCACTGATCTCCAGCTATTCTTGTAGGAATACCTCTCTATTGAGAAGGAAGGCACCTTTTGGCATAAAGGTTTTAATTTTTGACTAGTGTCCCTCTCCAGGCATGGTCAGAGGCAGATTGGAAGTTATAACCTTTATTATTATTTAATAAACTTTTCACCTCTCTTCAATCATTGAAAACCGACACATACACACACACACACACACTAACATATATAGAGCAGACATAGGAAGTGAATCACATGGGCATAAAGAAGAATTTGTTCACTATGGTGGTAGCCTAATAACCACTGGGCCAGCTCAAGGCAGGTCAAACAGGAATAGAAGAGAGGGAGGTTCATAAATATGGCTTTGCTTTGCCTGTCCACTGCTAGCCAGGCTTCTAGTATGTGCTCCCCTAGATCCTCTACAGCATTTGTTTCTGTTTCCAAAAGGACTAGCACTAACTGATCTTCACATTCTTTTAATTAAGAATTTCCTCTTCTGTTCCTAGGATTGTATCATACCTAACTTTTCATAACATGGTGTCCTCTCTTCCTGAGAACTTCTGCTTCTAGTCATTTAACTAACAGCATATATAGCCATGCACAGCATGACAACGTTTCAGTCAATGATGGACTGTATATATGATGATGATCCCATAAGATTAGTACCATACAGCCTAGGTGTGTAGTAGGCTATACCATCTAGGTTTGTGTAAGTACACTTTATAATGTTTGCACAATGAAGATTGCCTAATGACTCTTCTCAGAACGCATCCCCATCGTTAAGCAACACAACTGTAGTATCTATTGTTTGAAATGTATTATTTTAAGGACTGCAAACGTTTATGGAAGATCTACTATGTACCAGAAAATACACAACAAATGGAGATATGAATCTTATAAGATAGGAAGAAGGAACAAAATAAAAATTATAACAGAAGGTATTAGTACATTATAACAGATATGTACTTAAAGTGCTAGGTAAGCACCTAATCCTTGCCAGGGATAGGGTCCAAAAGAGGAAGGGGGCTGGAGCTGAATTCTGAAAGATGAGCAGTTTATTTGGCAGAGTAGAGGTGCTGGCCACCCTAGGTAGAGACATACAGATCAATATCAATGGCTATATCATGAATTGAGAGCTGGGAGGAAATGAGCCTTCTTGTCATGATAAGTAGCCAGCTCTCTAACATTTAGAAAATGCAAAATCATTGAAATGTTTTATGAATGAGAGTGATATGATAGATTTGCATTTTAGTGAGATAAGTCTTGCCCCATAAAAGATGGATGGGAAATTAAAAAATGCAGGGCAGATATAGGGACCAGTGGATATTTGAGTTTAATAAGAGCATCAGGTTCCAACAAGTCAACCTTGGGACATGGCCTTATTTTTATATGGAGTGGATGCATCACTGAAGACTTTAGAGTGGGAGACAGAGGGTGTTAATAACTGGATTGGTTTTTAGAGAGATATTGCTGGCAAATCTGTGTAGGATTGATTGGAAAGGTAGTGAGAACAGAGATGAGAAACTGATTGAGTCATTTACAATAGGTTGAATCATAAAGAACACGTGGCTACAGCTGGATAAAGTCAGTGGTTACATAGAAGAGACAATAAATCAAAGATATTCAACTCAAAGACTGCCTTCCTTGTTTAGAATTTCTCACTTATGACTCAATTATGACTATCTTATATACTATATAGATTTAATAATTTATTTTGCTTATTGTTTCTTTCTAGGACTGGAAATATTAGCTCTGCAAAGACAAGTCATTTGTCTTTTTTTCCTTAGTGTTGTATCCCAAGAATAGTACCTAGTGCAAATTTGTTGATTGAATTAAAAAATATCATGTTATGAAACCTAAAGAACTTGGAATCCTATCACGTATCACTTACAGTATCCCCCCCCCACATCGCTGAAAATTAGGAAACAATTCTTATAGTTGCTAGTCTAATTCTTATGGAGATATTTTTGTAGTTTGAAAAATAGTAACTTTTAAACATTATTTTTCTAAATGCAATTGATTATCCCTATTTGAGTAGTTATCCTCTCTAAAGTCACTATAAATAATGTATTAGTGAATACTAAACCATTGCTCCTAGGGAAAATATATATACATATCTCACATAAATTATAATCTTAAATTCTAAAAACACCTCATTCTGGTATATTCTATTTTTTCCTTTTGAAAAAGAGAAAACAAGGTTCAGAACTGTTACCTAATTAGCTTGCCCGAGGCTGCTAGTAGATGCCAGACTTGGAATTTAAACCCTGTGCAACTGGCCGAAGAATCAGGGCTTCTTCCACTACATTGCCCTGCCTCCTACCATCTCCGCCCTCTGGCAGCTCTATATGAGAGCCAAGACAAGAAGGCCTAGCATTGCCCTCTTCAACCTCAGCTGGTAACATGCATCAGGAAACTCAAATTTTTCACAGCTCTGTGCATGCCTACGAATGGCTGTGAAAGTACACCAGAAGTATTGATTTTGGGGTTATAAATATATTTTAGTGAGTAGGAGAATTTGCAAATACGGAATCTCCAAATACAGAATCCGTGAATAATAAGGGTATATCGTACTTTCACTTATGTGGATATGTAATAATTAGACTCTTCTGTGTTCTAGAATATTGTGTCACAAGCAACACAGGTATTTGGTTTTAATAATTTAAGAATCAAATATTAATCATTTTTATTATTACTATACAATCCCTGATATCTGATTGACAACTAAATTATCTTGTGATTTTGGCTGCATACAGAAACTAAAGTGTTCTAATCTTCTATTTCTTTTCTTAACGGACTCACTGTTTAAAAAAATCCTTTCTGCACCTGTCTTTTTATAAATTTGTCTTAGGCTCTCTAATATATGATCTAAATGAAATCCATAACACCTTCCCTCAATTATTATCTTTTTAAATTTGTATATATACCACATTATTAGAATGCCAGTTAATTATGAAGTTTCAAGTCTAATTTCAGCTATGTCAGAACTTATCTTTTGAGTTAAAACACACTTTAAGGAAATTACTCTATAGTCTACACAAAATCAGAAGAATTTTACCCAGTGAAGATGAAGCACAAGACATATGTGAAAATGATTTTTAAAATACTATCCTGGAACATCTTGATTTTGGAGAAGTACTCTGCTTTCCTCTAAATTATAATTGGAATTTCCTTGTATCTATTTTTTTTAATTTACCTTAAGAATACTCTACAGGTAATTTTCAACACCGGGAATTAAGAGAGAGAATTTTAAGTAGATGGTGGTGTGTGGCATTCACTGACATCAAGCCAAGACTGATTGTATTTAAAATTGAACCTTGTCTGCCATGGATCAGCTGGAGCTTTTAGGGACAGGTGCAGTGTCTGTCAACAGCACATCACTCTCAATCCTCAACTGTTGTTTTCAGAGAAAGAAAGGAGGATATTGTTGTCTTTTATACAAAACAAATGAACTGGAGAATAATCAAATTGAACCTGACTTTCATGTTTCCTTTATACTTCTGGGTCTCCTGTACCAAAAGTCTCTTTTTAAACAAGTAGAAGCCCACCCACTGCTGAAATACACAGGGTCAAAAAGAAGGGTGTTAAGAATATACCTCTTAGGGCCGGCTCCGTGGCTTAGCGGTTAAGTGCGCGCGCTCTGATGCTGGCGGCCCGGGTTCGGATCCCGGGTGCGCCCGGAGGCACCACTTCTCCGTCCAACGCGAGGCCGAGTCCCGCGTACAGCAACTGGAAGGATGTGGACCTGTGACATACAACTATCTGCTGGGGCTTTGGGGGGAAAAAAATGAATAAATAAAATCTTTAAAAAAAAAAAAAAAAAAAAGAATATACCTCTTAGTTTGTAATAGCTGACTTTCTTGTTACTTAATCTAACAATGTTCTTCATCCTCCTGTGTTCAGCTTACAATTAGAATAAAAGAGTAATCAAAGGCATTGAGTTAAAACCATCTTTACTGTGACAAATACTAATGACCCATAACCTCTCTTGGCTCAGGCCCAGGCCCAATCAGTAATTGTGGTTTTCTATATGAAACTTCCACACACATCCTTTGTGTGATTTCCAATTGGGAAACATCTTGGGGGTAAAAAAGAGTAGCTGTAACTCATCTGTCATAACCTGCTATAGGCTGAATGTTTGTGTCCTCTTCAAATTCATATGTTGAAGCCCCACAGTGTAACTGTATTTGAATATTGGGCCTGTGAGGAGGTGGTAAAGGTTAAATGAAGTCACAAGGATAGAGCCCTAATCTGACAGGGCTGGTGCCATTATAAGAAGAGGAAGACACACCAGAGTTCTCTCTCTCCGAGCACACACTCAGAGGAAGGGCCATGTGAGGACCAAGTGGTCATCTGCAAGCCAGGAAGAGAGTCCTCACCAGAAACTGAATCCTCCTGAAACCTGGATCTTGGACTTTCCAGCCTCCAGAGGTGTAAGAAAAGAAATTTCTGTTGTGTATGCCACCCAGTCTATGGTATTTTGTTATGGCAGCCCAAGCTGACTACCATGATCCTCTTCACATTCCCAGCTAGGTTACGAAATTCAGTTACCTCTTAAATTTCCTCTTTGAATCTAGAATCACACAGGTTATATGTTTGTCTTTCTTTCTTTCCCCAAAATGAATTTTTAGAGTGTTTTTCAAAGAAAAAAAACACCAACATTTCCTTTTCTTGTCTTCTTTTTATACTTTTATTTTAAAACATTCTTATAAATACGTCAAAGAATGCAAAAATGTATAAAGTATGAAAGTTCTCCTTCACCCTGTTTCATTCTCATTACTCTCCGAAGATGTAACAATAGGTATAATGAATAAGGTATGCATTCTTCTAGACTCATATTTATGCATGTATTTGCATAAATCATACCTAAAATATTTTATGTTCAAGTTAAAATTACATCATTAGGGTGGGCCCTAATCCACTATGACTGGTGCCCTTATATAAATGGGAATTTGAACACGAACACAGACCTGCACACAAAAAAAAGACTATGTGAAGACACACAGGGAGAATTCCCTGCGAAGATGGAGGATTGTAGTGATGCATCTACAAGCCAAGGTATGCCAAAGATTTCTGGCAAACTACCGGAAGCTAGAAAGAGGCAAGGAAAGATTCCCTTTAGGTTTCAAAGTGAATATGGCCCTGCAACATCTTGGTTTCAGATGTCTAGCCTCCAGAACTGTGAGACAATAAATTTCTGTTGTTTTAGGACACCCATTTTGTGGTATTTTGTTATAGCAGCCCTAGGAAACTAAAACAATGTGATACTAGATACATCACAACAGATAACTGTTATCATATGTCCTACTCAATCCTGACTACTGAGAAGAACTAGTAAAATGAAATTAAATACTGCAATTTAAGAAGTAAATCACACCATAGTACATATTTTGAAGACCCATATTTATAAAAAGCTTTTATTGATGATTTGTTTCTTATTAAAATTCTTTACTTTTAAAATCACTTGGAATTTCCTTTTTAAAAAAACAATATACTGTGATGCTTTCAGTTCTTTAATTTCTTGAAAGGAAAAGTTGAGGAAAGGGCATTGGAGGAACTTTCCAATTTTCCATTAAATACTAAAGAGTATCAGCCAATCAAAAGTAATAAGAAATTAACATAAAGCATCTCTACAATGAAAGTGGATGTCAAAAGTAAACCAAGACAGTAGTACACTGACTTATTTATTTGTTGTTTACACAGAGAATTTCAGGAAGCACTCTGTTTCATAAAATGTTACACCTATTTTCACGTAGTGACATTTCACATTCTAATGGGTGGTTTTGTTTTTTTCCTTGAAAAACCACTAAAGATGTTTGCAATGTTATTTTTGTCAATAAATGAATTATTAAACACCAAGTATGTCCCAAACAGTATTCTAGACACTACAAAGGAATTTTTCAAAGAAATGCTATTTTCTTATAAATGGTATTTTTTAAAAGTTAATACTACTACACTACTTATGCACTAACACAGCAGGTACAATAAAGAATTATGCCTTTGCCCATAATCTAACCAGTCAATTCTTCTTCTTCCCTAGAGTTCTATGAAATTGGTGATTTATTCAATGGATAAAGAAATTCCTGGGGCCGGCCCTGTGGCTTGGTGGTTAAGTGCGCGCGCTGCAATGCTGGTGGCCCGGGTTCGGATCCCGGGTGCGCATCGAGGCACCACTTCTCCGTCCATCCTGAGGCCGAGTCCCACATGCAGCAACTAGAAGGATGTGCAGCTATGACATACAACTATCTACTGGGGCTTTGGGGGGAAAAATTAAATAAATAAAATCTTTAAAAAAAAAAAAAAAAAAAAAAAAAAAGAAATTCCTGGCTTGCTTCCTCATTCTGACATCTTGTCAACAAATGGCTGCTTTTCACAACACTTTCTGTTTACCTGTGTATTTTTATATTGACTCATGGAGTTTCTTGTTTTTCTGTAAGTGCCACTGCAGTTCTGTAAGTTCCATTCTTAAGTCACAGCCTGGCACCCCCTCCCTCAGCTCTGAAATGGCACCACAGACATCTGTGGGATGTGTCTTTTTATAAATGTATCAGAGAGGAAAGAGTACAATTATTTTCTAAATGTCCTTTAAAGTATTATATTCAGAGCCTCAAGAACTCATCAGTAATCTTCCTGGGTAATGAAAATAGCATGAATTGAAAGGGCTAGATTTGTGGCAATACAAGAGCAAGGCAGTGAGAGTGACCCTTCCAGGCTGCAGGCAATAATTCAAATCTGAAGAGAATAATACTAATGAAACTGATTAAGATCAGTCAATTTTTTATCACCATGAGCCTGCAGTTTTAAATCATATTACTGATAAAATAGTCTACCCTCCAAAAAAAATTCAGGTCTAAATTCTAAACAGTTGTGGTTACTATTGGACACACACACAAACGCATATTTTTTTTTCAAATTCGCATATTTTTTAGCTATCCTGTAATAAATATTTTGTTCTACATGAAAGTTCTTTTGAAGAATTTCCAGTTAAACAGTTGGCCTATGCCACTCACAGACTGTGCTACATACATTCCTTTGGAAATTAGGATCAGGCTTTGGGCAAAGTTCTCTTCTCCAACTCCTGTGGAAATATATATTTCTCTGTTTAAATAGCCAATTTGACATAAACAATGATAGCACAGTGATTGCAAGATGAAGAAAAAGAAAATACGTTACTGCAATTATGACACTTTATGTAAGCACTTGGAAATTTTTATTTTTAAAACTTAAGTTTTAAGATTGAAACAAAATGAAAACCATGAGATATATTTTGTTTGTCAGTTGAACATTTTAATTTCATACACAAAATATTTAAATTTGAACAGTGCCTTTAAAACTAAAATAGATCCTCTTTAACTGTTAATTGTTTAAAAAGTGAAAAACATATCAAAGCTACTTATTATTACCGGTTGTTACATGAATATTACTGACAATAATTTTGTCATATAGAGGAAATGTTAGACGCTGCATGTCAATTAACTAGGTGTGCCACTGGTCCATTGTATGACCCCAATCTCTCTGGTCTTTGGGAGCCTGGTTTTTATAGCCTCACATTAGGCACACATTGGCTGAAGGCCGTCCCCAAGGTGGAGGAAGTATAAATTTTCAAGCATCTTTGGATAAGAAAACTGTCGCCGAGGGCAATTTATTCAGAGAAAGAATGAGTTGATAAGGTCAAGCTGATATAAAGACGAGCGCTTTTCAGCTCTTGAAGATGGGTACGCTGGCCCAGTAAAGGGGATCTGGGAAGGGCATGGACAGCATTTATTATGGGTAAGATGGGGGGAAAAAGCTGTTAAAGAAGACTTCTATTTCTTAAAAAATTCTTGCTTGCATGACTTCTCAGCTTTGGTAGATTCTTAACTCGTTGTGGACGTGAACCTTCTATTCATTGCTCTGTGTGGGTGTGTGTCTGTGTATGTGTCTATGCGTGCATATGTTTTCTATACCCAACATAGTACTCAAGAGTAAAATAAATGAATAAATAAGTAAATTCTAATAAAATTGAAAATAAGTTGTTTTTAAAATTCCACTGGACATCTAGTAACTTGCAAGAAGTGCTCTTAAAGGAAACATTCTCAAATAATGCTGGGGTAGAAGACAGAAGAAATCATCTCTCTCAACTCTCTTGCACAAGAATATCTCAAGAAGTAAGTTCATACTACATGCTTTCTGGAAAGAATGTAAAAATTCAGGACCATTGCGATCTGGAGAAAAATTATAGAGGGAAGGAATATTTTCAATGCTCTACTCAGCAATTTTTAAATGACCGTTTAAAGATTCTATCCCTGCGGTTTTACTCTATGACTGAATGAAACTGCTGGTTAGTTATCTTCCATCAAGAAACATGTAAGGTTCGGCCTCTGAATTACCTGCTTTTCTGTCCATTTAACATGGAATGGACCACTTTTGTCACTATGAGGATTTTGAATGACATCAGAATCCTTAGAGATCAGGCTTTTCCTACCTCTCTCCAAACAGAAATTAGAAAAAAATTTTAGCAGAGTCCAATAAAAAGCAGAACTTCTGAAGAAGACAAAGAAATTGATGTGGAATGAAGAAAATGAGAGAGAGGGAGACTTCCAATTCAGGAGAAACAGCATAGAGAATTTCTGACTATAAAATTGGAAGTTTGGAAGGATTTGACTGATGTTTCTATTTTAAAAGAGGAATAATGATTTCATTTTCCATATCATTGATTGTACTTAGCTTTCTGGAATGGAGATATTTACACGTACTTTCTTCATAAGGAAAGATTTATTTTTGCAAAACACAGTTATATCTTCTGGCTACTTCAAGAACCAATGATCATTTTATTAAAATAGAGTAGTGGATATGTACCCTGTTTTGAGCACAAATTCCAAGAGAGATTTTGAAAAAAATATTCCATTTGGAAAAATTTTGTGAACTTTTTGTATAAGTTGATATATCAAAGTCAAGAAAAGATTTTATTTCCTTAGACAGATTATAATGAAGCCCTCATAATATTGTCCAAACGTAATTTTAGAAGATCATTTTTCCCAGTTCAATTCTTTTTCCTAATTTCTGTACTTTATCATTAGAACCTCCATCAACCTGAGAAACAACCACATCTTTTTACTGTGTTCTACATGTCAAACTCCAAATTTAGGGAAAAATAACAGAAAAGAAAGAAACATAAAAAATGATAACCATATCATAAAATACGTGGTTAAGAATTCAGATGGTTCAGAAGTGTAGAGAAAAGACAGATTATGTGACATAGAATGACCAGGCAAGGCTTTATAGAGAAAGTGGACTTAAGCAGAGTCTTGAAATGCTGACCTTAGTTTCATTTATAAAGACAAGGTTTGTTCTAGATAAAAGGAGAAGAACCTGAGGAGAGGAGAGGCATGATCAGACTGAAGAGTAGATTCAGCATCCATGCTTCAAACCTCTCATGCTGAGGGCACCGCACATTTTTGTGTGGTTTAGGTTGTGGAAGATAGGAAATTCCCTTTTCTTTTTCAAGGAAAGTCATTTTCATAGCATCAGTCGTGTTACTGTTGACAGTTTTGCTTAAAAACTTGACACAATAACAATTAAGATCATTTTGATCAACTGTAATTTTATTTTTGGGTTTTGCTTTCCTGGTGTATTTTACTCACCCCTTAAAACACAACAAACAACAGCAACAAAACTGCTTGGTTGGTTTAAAATTTCATGTGGTTAAAAAGGCATGTGTTATTTTGTGTTAGAACTTTGAAGTTACATTTTCCCAAGCTTAACACTGACTTTACCACTGCCTCTTTATCATTGCACTCCATGTCTGCCCATATGGTGTTTTATAAACAGTATCCAGCGCTTTGCAAGTAGGTGATCTGGTATGGCTTTGAAGCAAATGACATAACTTTCTATTAAGGACTCTAAAGGTCACAAAGGTTTCTAGAAACACAGCTTTTATTCTTCATGAAAGCTGTCTCTGTCTCCAGATTCCAATATTTTTTATGATTATTTCTCTCTTTCCTCTATTTTTGGAGATCTCCTTTTCACTGTGTCTGACATGCTTCTTATGTCCCTCCCCCCAACCGTTCTTTAGTTTCTCCATGCTTCCATCTGGTTATTTTATTCTCACCCATTTCACTGATCCTTCCTTCTGCTGTCCTAGTCTGTTGTTAAACATATCCGTTGGGTTCTTAATCTTAGTTTTCACTTTTTTTTCAGTTCTAGAATTTTCTTTTGATTCTATTTTCTAGTTTCCTGTTCTGTGTAAAATTCTTCATTTTGACATTGAACTTCATGATCTCTCTTGGGCCTTTACCTGTTGTTTTCTGTTTTCTAAACGTTTGTGCACATCTGGTAATTTTTAAATGTTTATGAAAAATGGCAGATGTAATTTGAAGCTCTGAAAAATATTTTCTTCCTCCAGCCCTTACTTGTCCTTTTGGTGGCATTAAGGTAAGAACAGATGATCTTAAATCCAAACAGAATATGAGTTTGTTTAAAACTAGCTTTCAGTCTGTAAGGATTGATGAACTTCTGGTTTACCCTTGTTCCAAACAGCAGCCCTTGGAGCACCTTGGCTGAAAGCCTGGGGTGCCTGCCAGGATGATTCTATCTTGGTGGGCTCTGAACTTGTACTATTGTTTCCTCAGCCTCTGTGACATTGTCAGAACTTTTGCTGAGCTTATCAGCAATTTCGTTGAGGCTAATATTTTAGATTTGGCAAAAACCTTAAGACAAGTGTGGTATCCAATATCAGTTTATTACACTAGGTTCCTCTTTTTTTTCTGCAATGTTCACCCCTCAAATTCTCTTTCTCTTGGTGGCTTTTCAAGGCCTTCAAGTAGTTTGTTTTTTTTTAATGTATACAGTTTTTCCAGTTGCTCTGGGCCAAAGGCTTTATCTCAAGCCACTGCTTGAGATAGAAGTTTCTCCCAGTTCTTATTCCAGTTTTTATCTCTTTATGGCTCCCTAGATTCTATTTCACAGCCATCATTTTCTCTGTTGGCTTCTGAAAACACTAAACAGGGGAAGGGAAAAGTTTTCCTCTGGTTCTTCAGATAGTTCTTTTTTTTTGGAATTACTCTTTGTCAATTTGGAGGTCAAATTTCTATTTTCTTTATGCTGCATCTTTAATCTGTTTTAAATCAGTATACTTTTCTACTCATACTTATCATTGCTTTTGAGGATATATTTAGATTCAGTATTTTCTTATAGCTAAGGTGAGTTGGTGGTTCTTAGCCACCCTCAGTATCCACTGAGATGTTGTTTGCTAACCCCATTTCGGGTCTGTCACCTGAGATCTGACTGATGTACAGAGTACCTTACTTGGTCTGAAATTTCCAGCAGGCATGGCTAACACAGAGTTTGCCTACTTAAATGCCTAAAGGGATAACACAGGCAAAATAGAGGCATGAATGGCGCTCCTCTGAGAATAGGCTCTGATGAAGCAACAGGAGCATGCCCGCTTACCCCAGCTGATGGCATTCACGTGTGTTAATATTTTATATTATATTGATGTCTAGCAAATAAACAAAGTAGTTTATCTGCCGCTTTGTGCTATAATGCAGTTAGGGCTCCTCTTACTCCATGTTTAAGTTATTTAATCTTATTTTATTCTCAAGATAACCCTATGGGGTTAAGTGCTATTATTATTCCCTTTACAGTCAATACCTAAGGAAGTCGGGAATAAAAATTTAATGTATACAAAGCATTTAGCTTAGGTTCTCACATTTCATGAAGAGTTAATACATGTAAGGGTCCTTCGTACTGTTACTTTTATTGGTAGTTTCAATGTACCTTTTCTCAGCAGGATAGGAGACACACAAAGTTTTGGACAAGACAAATCCCAAGTCCCAGAGTAAAAGAGTGTCTTTTTCCTGAGTGCTTGCTTTTAATAGAGCAGCACTGTTATGAGGCATATCTGTGAGAGACGCATTTGAAAGTGTCTTAGTAGAAACGGGAAATGCACTTATTTTAAAAGTGTCAATAAATGTTTAGCTTATTGGTCTCTGTTAGATGAGCAGGTGGATTACTTTTGCAGACTGTATTAACTCCAGGGAAGTTTCCTTGTGATGAGGGTGTGCTTTCTAAAACTGAAGCCAAACTTGGTGATACTTTTCATGGTAAGGATGAAAATGCCATTATTCCTTTGTTGGTATCTGAAGGCACGTTATTCAGCAGAATTATATTTTGAATATCCATGAGGGACAATATGGAGTCTTATATACGCATGGGTAAGAACTAAATTCTGATTCCTCCTGTACTGATTGTGCTGTCATATATTAAATAAAATGGCTTATGTGGCAAGTGTAAGGAGTGCTTTTTATTTCCAATACACTGTTCTTAGCAGAATTAACTGTCATCCTATTAGAATGTTAATGAACTGTAGAAAAGCAACCTTGTTAGTAGTGTGTTACATGGTAAGCCCTTGAAAAATCCTAAAAGTGTGTTTTTAAAAAGGAAAACTTCTAAAGACTTCTCAGTTAGATAGGTCTTGTAAGAAGCAAAATATTGGGCCACATGAGATTCATTTTATAACTCTGAAAACAGTATCCTTACAGTTTTTGTTATGGTAGTTGTTGTAAAATTATTTGTTTAATGCCAGCTTTTTACAGTAGACTGTGAACTCCTTGTGAGCCAGAGCCATGTCTTACTGTTCACCACCGCATCCCTTGCCTCTGGCATAATGCTTAGAACTCGATGGGTGCAGAATAAATGTTTGGGGGAATTAATAAAAAGTCAGATAGAAAATGTAAAATAATGACTAATGTATACTGAATGAGATTTCACTTAGGAAAAAAATTATATATCAGAGTTCTATACAGTAGAATTCATTTTTTTAAATCTATACTGTAATTGCAAAGCACAGGGTTTAGTAATACATAGTCCTTCTGCATTGTACTGTACTGTAGTGTAGTGGCTAGGAGTGTGGTATGAGCCTATTTCACCAAGCAGGCTGCTACCATTGACAACAGGTTGGATCCAGGCTCTGTGCGGCCTGAAGTTTATATAATTATGGACATCTTCGGCAAGTAAAAAAATAATAATAATACATGTAAAAAATACGAAATCAGTTAAAAAGTGAATGACTTTTTAGAATAAAAAAGAAATAACCATATATTATAACATAGTTAACAAATACCACAAACATCACAACCTCAAGAAAAATAATGTTTTTATTAACTACTTGGTACAAATTTATTATATTTTCCTTTACATTTTTGGTTGCATTGTCTCATGCCAATGATTTTATAAAATCTTTTCTATAGAAAGAATGGAGTTATTTAGTCTTTTCTCTAGCGAGGTTGAGCAATTTTTAAAAAAATATTGTATCTACTATACAGCTAATTGGTAATATTATGGTAAGAATCTGAGGTGACATATTAGAATGCGTCAAATATGCAACTTTACAAACCAATATACTCAGTCTATAATGCTCCATAAACACAGGAATATGATAATTTCTCTTTCTCGTGATTCTTACTGGAAAAGAAAAGCTGGTGCATTTATAATCGTCTATCCTGCATGGTCAGGTATATTTGTGATGAGAGAACTTGCATTTTGAATAGATGCCGACAAGACCTTTGCAATTTAATTGTCTGATGGTTGGAAGTATTTGCCATGGAGAACTTTCTGGTACCATGCATTTCAAACACTGTTTCTTGTCTACCACCACATACTTCTGGTGCTGAGCTCCAGAAGCATATTTGTATTGATATATGGCTGTATTTGTTTTCTATTGCTGCATAACAACTTACCACAAACTTTGGAGCTTAAAATACATCATTTCTGTAGATTAGACATCCAGGAACTTCATAATCAGATTCTCTGCTGTTGTAGCCAGTATGCTATAGTTTTTGTTATTCTGGCATCCTTTCTCTTTCTCTCTCTTTTTTGTTATCAGGACCCCTCTTTCTAGTGGGGAATCCATTACACGTAGGTTGGCTAGAGACAAAATAGTGTTGGCCACATATACCGGCAAAGCAAAATATTTCACCAGTAGAAATAGACACACATTCCAAATTTATTCAATCAGAACCTTCCTCTGAACTTTCCTAAATTGCCAGAGAAGATGTTGGCCTGACTCATTGTGATCATTAAATGTAAACTTGGAGCTGGCAGTGGTCATTTTCATCACTGCATTTAGAAAGTTTGAGAATGAAACCAAGCAAGAAAAATTGAGCCAAGATGTGGACAGAGTCCAATGACATTGTTTGTCATATGGATTCAACCAATCATTTCTATAGGTTTATACATAACCTTTCTTTTGTTCAAGTGAGTTTGAGTTGTTTGTCACTTACAACCTGAAACTTCTTGACTCAAGCATTTTCATTTTCTGAGTGATCTCAGTTGTAAGACATGCTAGGGTCTCAGTGACAACTGAGTGCTGAGTGAAAAGTAGTCAGAGACCAGTGGATCAGGACTTTAGTAAAAAGTGCTCTTCTACGGCCATCATCACTCCAGCAGGCCAGATCTTTCTGTGCAGCTGTTAGATAAGAGTTGTTCCCCAGGAATTACACTTACTTGTCTTTTGAGTTCAAATGACAGAGACATACCAATTACATATTTTCTTTTCATCTCATTTCAAAATTCCTAGAAGAGAATCCAAACTTGGGTCAAAGCCTACTGCTGATCGAAGGCTTAGGAGAGGAGTCTGAAAGCTACCACACATAGGCCAAACACTGTTTGCTGTTGACTTTTATAAATAAAGTTTTATTACAAAACAATACATATTTTCTATGGCCACTACACACTGCCATGGCAGAGTTGAGTAGTTAGAACAAAGACTGTATGGTCCACAAAGCCTAAAATATTTAGTAGCTGGCCCTTTACAGAAAAAGTGTGTCAAACATCTGCTTAGGATTTCACAGAATAAACCAGGCAACTGGTCTACTGTGTGGAGTAGGGAAAGTTCTCACAGTAAAACATTGAACAGATATATGAAAGGTACATTGTATACCTGGTAAGGGAGTTGATTCTTTGTTGTGATGACCAGGAATCCAAATCGGTATCCAAAGTATCATTAGAAGGCTCATGATATCCTAAGGAGATTCAGTGCGGTGGAGGGGACTAGAGACACAACAGTAACAACATTTTACACTTTGGTGATATCAGAACAATCACAGTGATACAGTGTAGATCCATGATTTAGATGGTCTGTAGGGTTTGGAATTGAATTTTAGCTGGTAGCTGGAGATAAAAACAGATCAAGATTTATGGGAGAATAAAAACACTAGAGCTATGCAGTGGGTCCTAGTGAAGGGGTTGAGTTCAGGACAGATAAAAGATCCTGGAAACTAAGATTAAAATAAGGAAACTAGCACAAATGCTCATCATATGGACCGGGAAAATGTGTTGAAGGTTAGGAAACAAAACAATAAATCCCTTGGCACACAGATACTCAAGGCACAAAACAGCTAGCTTGGATAGCTGCCTTAGGGCAGCAAGACTAATTCTGGGCTACCGTGGTTGGTGAGTGTGACTTCCTGGAAATACTTGTTCAGCATTTGTGCCAAGACTGTGCATGGTGACCCTATGATGGTTCCATGTCTCCACTGCTGAACATGCCGTGGGGAAGGCAGGAGAAGAGGATTATATAGTGTGAAAAGGATATAGTGTGAAAAGCATCAATGAAAACAAGAGACATGGGTGATAGCTGGATTCAATGCACTGGAATAAAGTGTCTATATTTTTAGTTCAGATTTTCTGAGTTGCTGAACCTAAAAATTAAATTTTTCACTTTCTTGCCTGGTTAAAATCACAGATTTTGTATCCAGTGAGGAAGTGCCCTGACTGGTTAAGAATTCAGAAGGATTAATAAGAGAGGCATATGTTCAGAAGGAGGATGTCAGTGTGGTGTCCTGAGGCAAGAAAAGAGCACACTGGGTTCTAAGGGGCAAAGAGGCTCTTTATACTCATAGAAGGAACATAGTGTGAATAGAAGCCTTCCATGCAAATAATTACAGCACATAAAAAGGAGTAGTTATGACAAAAATAAATAAGTAAGAAGCCCTACAAATGCTGTAACAATGTAAAGCAAGAGAATAAAATGGAGTGGAAGGGGCTTACATAGAATCGTTTCTCTAGGCATCACTCTTCTTATCTTTGGTGTCTCCTCTGTACTCCAAGATACTGTCAAACCAGAAAAGAAGAAATCACAGGTGAATTAGTGGAAAGACTTCATAAATCCAGCCATTCCTATCTCACTTCACAGATGAAGAGACTGAGGGCTACAGAGATGGATTAACCTGCTTAATGCCACAGCCTCCTACCGCCAAGAGCAATGTTATTTTCACTGGAAGATATGACCTCTCTGCCCCAATTACTCGGGAGATTCTTCTCTAGGTTTTCTCACATTTCAAGTGTCGATTGCCATTTTTACAGGTTGTGGGAAAAAAGTCACAGCAGCTGCTGGCTTTTTGGTTCAGAAATTTCCCTAAACCCCATCCTACTCCTGCCTTAATTCACGGGTCTCCCTCATTCTCGATCTGTCTCTGACTTTGCATCATGATTTTTGCTTTCCTATCTGAACCCACTGCTACTTAGTTTTGTTGGCATTATTTGGGATATGGTTAATTCCGTGCACTGGCTCTTCTTCTCAGCTGACCCTTCAAATGTGGCAATCAGGAATATTTCATTTAAAATTGGTCCCAGCCTTTGAGTACTCTTGTCTTTGATATCTATTTCTTGGATCGTTTATGGATAATGGGAATCCTGCCCCCACATTGAGTTTGACATATCTGTAATGTGCAAAGAGAAAGATTGGAATCACCCAAAAATGACCCATTCTCCTGAATTCTAAATTTCACTTGCTTACTCTGTGAAACTTTGTAGTGCTGATATGTTCTTAGAACAGCTGCATGTGATTGATCAAAATAACCAATTAACTTAGCCTATGATTTTTTTTTTAGAACACTTTAGAAATGACCTAAGGCATATAAATTGCTTAGTGTAGAGCGGGGTTTCTCAACCTCAGCACTTTTGACTTTTGGGGGCCGTACAATCCTTTGTTGTGGAGTGCTGTCCTAAGTTTAAGCAGTATCTCTGGCTTCTACCTACTAGAAGCCAGTGGCACCCCATCCAGTTATGACAATAAAACATGTCTCCAGATTCTTAAATGACCCTTAGGGGAAAAATTATAGCCAACCGAGAACTACTGGTATAGAGTATGGCACATAACAAGCAACTCAAAATAATTAGCTATTTTTAAAAATAATTTTCAAATTGTTATTGAGGTAAAATTTATATACAGTGACTTCCGTATCTTAGGAATAGAATTTAATAAGTTTTGATAATTTTCTACAACAGTGTAACCAAAATCTCAGGACATAAAAACATTTTCAGCTCCACAGAAAGTACCCTCATTCCCATTCCAGTTCATTTCTACCCTTCACATGTAAACATTTTTCTCATTTCTGTTGCCAGAAATTATTTTTGCCTACTTTTGAGCATCATATAGTTTTAATTATACATATATTGCAAATATTTTCTTCTAATATGTGGCAACTATTTTCAATTTCTTAAGTGTCATTTGATATGAAGTATTTTAAGTTTTATGAAGTCAATTTTATTTTTTCTTTCATCGTCAGTGCTTGTTGTGTTTTCTCCAAGAAATATTTGCCTTCCCAGGCCCCAAAACTACTCCCCTAAATATTCTTCCAGAAACTTCATAATTTTGGATCTAAGGTTTGAATTATGATCCATTTCAAATTAATCTTGGTGTTTGGTGTAAGGTAAACATAGAAGTTAATTTTTTCCCATGTATTTGTCAAAGTTGTTTCAGCCACATTTATTGAAAAGACATTCATATCCCCCATTTAATTTGATGCCTTTGTAGAAAATAAATAGATGCTTTATGTCCATCTATCTCTGGATTCTCCATTTTATTCCTAGTCGCTGTTGAGCCCAGTTAGTAAATTTTTCATCTCAGATATTTTACTTTTAAGTTTTAGAATTTCCTTTTAGTTTCTTCTCTTTATCATTTTTAGTTCTCTGCTGAGATTTTCCATTTCACCACTATGTCTATCCTTTCCTTCATATCCTTGAAAATATTTACACGTTTTAAAGACTTTCTCCTATAATTCCAATACCTCAGTCATCTTGAGGTCTTTTTCTATTTCTATTGACTATTTTTCTTGACTATGGGTTACATTTTTACAGTTTCTTCATATGTCTAGTAGTTTTTATTGTATGCTGGGCATTTTTAGATACTACTTTGTAGGAATCTGGGCTATATTGTCTTTCTTCAAATGGTGTTGAGATTTGTTCTGGAAAGTAGTTAAATTTCTAGTGGATCTGATTGGTCCATTCAGGCTTGGTTTTAGGAGAAGGTATATTATGATTTTTCCATAGTTTTATGGCTTGACCTCCAATCTAGAGCATTATACTTACTCCTGCATTGTATTGTTTTCTGAGATTTCAATCAATTGTTCAAGGTGTTTAGTAACACTTCTCCAGTGTTGCTAGGCCAGAACTCCAAGCTCCCCAAGCTCTGCATGATTTCTGGTCTCATCTTTACCTCTCAGACCTACAGTACTTATTCCCTACAAAGCCTTGTTGTATAGCCCAACCTTCTGACAAGACCTCATGCCCCATGCAGATTCTTTAATCACTAATACATGATCTGTAAATTCCAGTCGCTTCTGAAGTCCCCAAATCCAATTTCTGCCTCCTCAGCTCAGTGAGATCATCATGCTCTACTTGGGCTGAATATCCCTGCTTTTCAGTTTATAAAGTATCACAAAACAGAATGCCAGAGGAAACATGGGATTCAATTCATGTGTTTCTCTTTTCTTAAGAATAACAGTCCTGCACTACTTGTTGATCAAGTCACAAAAAATTTGCTTCATACATTTTATGGTTCTATGGTAGAAAGGTAAATCTAGTAGCAGCTTATCTGTCCTAGGCAGATGGAAGTCCCCTGATCTTTAAAAAAATATGTTTTACTGACCATAAAAGTAGTAAAAATTTATTGTAGAATCATTAGAAAATGTAGAAAAATGTAAGTATATGATTAAAAATATCCATAGAAACACCATTTGGAAAACAGCAGTTGACATTTTGGTATATTTGGTATATTTTCTTTTCTTTTCTTTTTTTTAAAAAATTGTTAAACAGAGATTGCTTCTTAATATTCAAGGTCTAATGCACTCTTTTGACTCAAAGTAGAAGTCATTCATTGCTTTTACCTGCACATCTTCTATTCCTACTTCTTTTAGTTATAGTATCTCAGTTTTTGTTTTAGCAATTATCTCATTGACTAATATCTTAGTGGAACTGTCACTTAAGTAGCTTTGTAATCCCTTGATCAAGGAGTAAGATTGTGACCTGAGTTTGATCAATCAGCTTTGTTCTCTTGGGAAGTGATAAAGACAGAGAATGTTTGACAATGAATATCCAGTGTCAGAGCATAGACTATATTGCTGATTAGTTCCTTCTATCTGGATCCCAGAGCTGCTCCTTTTTGATGTATGTTATGACATCAACTTTTTTTTTCCATTGACTTTACTAACTGCCCCATGCTTTTATTATAAAATAATTTCTGGCTTATTTTGGCCCAAGTGTCATTGCCTGTGTCTTGCAACAAAGAACCCTAACTAATACAAAAATTAGTCCTGGAGTGGGCAAGAGATCTTCAAGAAAATGTTAATAGTAAATGATTACTAGTCTGAGAAAGGTGAAAGGCACGATCTCAGATTGTAAGCCAAAAGGAAGATTGCTTCTGATGGCATAGAATAACGAGATGGGATGAGACAACAACAAACTCATAAAAAACGCATAAATTCTTTTTTCAAGGTCCAGGGTAAAATTCACAGACTTTTTGAGGATTAACTTGAACATATTGAAAGAATTTCTTTGGTTTCCTAATTCTGGGCTAAGATCAGTAAACAACAAGAACAGAAACAAATTAAAATAACAAACAAACAAAATCTTCAGCGAAAGATTCTTTGGGATGCTGAGTTAAAAAATCAGGTGAATTTTGGGGGCTGGCCGGGTGGCGTAGTGGTTAAGTTCACGCATTCCGCTTCCACAGCCAGGGGTTCACTGGTTCGCATCCTGGGTGCAGACCTACTCACGGCTCATCAAGCCATGCTGAGGCGGCATCCCACATAGAAGAGCTACAACTCTACAACTATGATACACAATTATGTACTGGGGCTTTGGAGAGAAAAAAGAAAAAGAGGAAGATTGGCAATAGATGTCAGTGTAGGGCCAATCTGCCTCAAAAAAAAATTATGTGAATTTATCAGAGCTAATGTGAAAGTTAGTACATCGATCAGCAAAGAAGCAAATTCCATCAGAACCAGAGTTCTGGGAAGATCCTTGAATTTGGGTTACCTCAAACTCATAAACCCCACAGAAACCATTGGTGAGTACCCATCTGAATTAAGTTGTTCCTCATTTTCAGAAGAATGCTGATATGTTGTCTCTTGCTAAGTCAGTAATCTGATTCCAAGATCAACATGTTCTGAAGGCTGAAGTGCTAAATAAGAATAAGAAATAGAGAAAACACATAAGAAGATTGTAGGAATTTGCTAAATATATCACTCAAAATCTCTAGAATATTTGTAGAAATGGATTTTTAGTTTGCTAAAATATAGAAGTGAGGAATAAAATTGTAACTCTGACTGAATTTATTCATAAAG
Source organism: Ceratotherium simum simum (assembly GCF_057802395.1). NCBI lineage: Eukaryota > Metazoa > Chordata > Mammalia > Perissodactyla > Rhinocerotidae > Ceratotherium > Ceratotherium simum. The sequence goes on along the minus strand of NC_141910.1, from coordinate 27,505,330 downwards.
GTGGACTCATCAGAGATTCTGGCCACTGTGTACTCATGCAAATCTTAGTCCAAGATTGCTGGATTTTATTTATCATTTAGGTCTATCACACTTATGCCTTCACTACATCCCCCAAGAGATCTCAGAAGGCTCTCTCTTCACAAAGGTTTTAGGGGATAGGTTAATTAGGTAAAGCACAGGATTGTTTAAAAAGAAGGTTAAAAAGATGAAAAAAACACTTCATTGGTTGTTCTCATTACACTAAGACCATAGTTGGGAGATAATTGAAATCTCTCTCAGTGGGGGTTGGAGGATCCCAGGTGGCTGAACTCAGGAGGTAACAAAAGTGAATGTGACCACTATAAGGGACCACAGGGTAGGTGGGATGATTAGAACTCTCTTGAATTGATAAAGATCTCTGCCTAGGTTAATTGTTCATGGAGTTCCTAGGAGTAAAATCAATATGTCTCTAAAGTCTTACTTGATCTACATAACCAAAAATTCCAGATAAGGTAAACTAAAGAACAGTCCTGACATAGCAAAGCTGAGAATTATGGACCTTCAACCATTTTTTAGACCAATTCATCAACTCGGAAGCCTTGAAAAGTCCCTCAAATTGTCTCTTGTTTAATTAGATATCTACTTTCCTTGAACTTGCGATTGGCCCTCTAGGTAAAGCTTTGTCACATATTCCTGACTTCCAGAAGAGATAATCTCCCTCCCCTAAAATCCAGTAGCACTCTGGACATACTTCTTTTATATCACTGATTGCATCACATTATAGTTAGTTGCATTTTACTCCTGCAAGTATCATTTTCCGTATTTTTCAAGTGGGAATAGCAATATAACCAAAATTCCTGTCTGTTTGCCTTATACTGTTATATGGTGAAGTGGTAGGAGGATGGGATACAGAGTCAGTCTTCCTGAGTTTGAACTCCAGCTCCACCATCACTAGCAGTGTGACCTAGCTGAGTTATCCATACTCTCAGTGTTTCTGTTTCCTCCTCTCTAATGTAAAGTTGATAGGAGGATTAAGAGAGTCAACTTAGACAAAACCACTGAGAGCAATGTCTAGCGTGTAATAATTGCTCAATATATATTACATTATTATTGAAAAAATCAAATAATATACACATAAATGTTTCATAAACTACTTATAGAGATTTTCATTACTAAGATGAATTACTTTAAAATGTGAATAAATGAATGAGTTAATTAATGAACAACTATGTTACCTACTATATGATGTGTATTGATTTGCATGTATATATAATTTTTAACCAGAGCAGATTGGTGCCTTTAAAGGTCAATTCTATTTTCACCACTGTTTATTTTTAAGACTGACAGGGTGAGCCACAACTTCATATTAGGAGAAAATGAAAGATGGTTGCATATAGCCTTAACAAACTGTTATCCTTCAAGGTGTCCTTTTCCTTGGGCAGTCAGGATCTATATTTACAAAAGGAGAGAGCTGGTCCTCTCCTCACCATATGCTCTCCTGCCATATGGAGAGCCACTACTGCCCCCTTCCCATGGTTGTGAGGCAGGAAATATTATCTCTCTGTGTCTTTACATAGTTGAATGCAGTGGGTTTTTTATATTAACATGTTATTCCTTTAAAAAACACTACTTTTTTCTATTCTTGAAGACTGCATGTTGTTTAAGTAACATTTGCAATATAACACTAAAGTGGTGTTTTATATGCAACTTAAATAGCTTTCTATGTTTTATTTCATGATTTTATATAGTGTCCTACTGACATTTGCTAGCCATACTTGAAATCCCATATTATTGCTGGTTTCATAGATTGCAGCTATAAAATAGTATGCAAGATTGAACATTTACCACAAATCTCAAAAAGCTGTAAGAGGAAATAGGCTCCAAAAAGTAATGTTTTAAAATGACTTACTGAAGCAGGGATTTCAGTAAATTTCTTTTGTTAGAAAACTACTGTTAAGATTACCCAGCATTTAGAATAACAAATAGAACTAGACATTTCTAAGTAATAGCCAATTTTGAAATAATTCAGAGCACTGTTGTTTTAAGTAAAGTCCTTTGAAATATAATTATATCTCTTTCTAACGGAGCTTATGATAAAAAATGTTTCAATTTAATTTTCTTGATATTTACTTCTGTTAAAAATATTAAGAAATGTAATAAATTACATTATTGATTTACTTAATATAATCATGAGAGCTTATTAAGTGTCTATATCCTCTATCTCTCTTTAACGCTTTCTTAACAGTGTTTTCTGTTAGTCTGCAGAAATATTCTTAGGGGTCATACCAATAAAACCCAGAAAGATCTCTAAAAATTCCATAAAGTGCAACACACTAAGCTGAATTGACTTATTCTGAATCTTTGAGAACAATGGTTTCTAGGTGTGCAATTGGGTTTGCATTTATTGCAAACATTTATTTTGAGTTTTAATAGTCAAATCCTTCCTTTATATATATATTTTTCTTGAATACACCATTTTACAAAACAAATTCTTATCTCCATAGCCGGAATATTATGTTATTCAGAGGAATAGGAGGTCATTAAGTATGATAGTGCAAAGGTTGCTTTTTGAGATAAATGTTGTGCCTGGAATTCTTTTTGGAGCAGGTAAAGTATAAATAGTTAAAGCATAGATTAAAGTAAATGACAAAAATACACAACAGTGCTATTTTGGGCTAAATACGAGCCTTTATTTACTTGTTCTTAGCTCCCCTCTGAATCTGATGATGACTAGATCATATGCAAAGTCCTTTTCAGTTTTAAAGTAAAAAAAGGTTTCAGAATATGCTTGCATCACAGACTGTTTAAATTAGACCTTGGGACTTTGTGGAATTAAAGATCTAATTTGACTCACGTGTTAACCAGCTTCCAAGGTGGCCCTCAATGATTTACACTTCTCAGTGGTAGTCACATCTATGTGTCATCCCCTCTCACGTTGTAGCAGATTTGGTCTGTGTGACCAACAGGATACGTCAGAAGTGATGGTATGTCGCTTCTAAGATTAGATTATTAAAGCACGGTGGCTTCCATCTTGGACATGCTCTCCGCTTTTCTCTCTTGGATCACTCAGTCTGGGGGAAGTGAGCTACCAGATCGTGAGCAGTCCTGTGAAGAGGCCCATGGGGCAAGTAACTAAACTTTCCTGCCAACAGTCACACGGCTGGATTTAGAAGCAGATCCTCTAGCCCTAAGTAACCCTAGCTGTTAGCTTGACTACAACCTCATGAGAGATTCTGAGCCAGAACTACCCGCTGGAGCCATTCCGGGATTCCCGACCCTCAGAAAATGCGTGAGATAATAAATGTTGGTTGTTTTAAGTGGCTATGTTTTAGGGTAATTTGTTATACAGCAATAGGTAAGTAATACAACTCACAAAGAAAAGTACAAGGCCCCAAATTTCACACCCTTCATAGCAAATCAGGATCAGTGAATTGGCGTGGATAATTAAACGGCTTGAGGCCCACAAGCAAATCATTTTGCTCTAAAAAGAAATGTTTCTCATATGCATATAAAAATAGCTGAACTATATTATTAATCTCAGACAACACCCCTCTGGGAAGGCTTCTCTGAGGGGCTCCCACAGCCTCCTGTTTTCCCTGGTCCCACTGTGTACACATTTATCTCAATTACATTACAATTATTCTTTGTTTATCTTCATTTCTAGATTGTGATTTCTTTAGGGTAGGGACTTGCTTTTTTATTCCTATAGTATCAGCACTCACTGCAATTCCTGGCATATAGCGGTTACTTAATATACATCAGCCAAATATGTGTCTAGATTACCATATTGTGTACCATGAGATCCAAACAAGAAGTAAAATATTTTTAAAGAGAAAGAAACGTGTTGTCATAATTTCAGTTTAGAGCAAAAGAAATCAGACAGTCTTGAAGGATATTTTCCAGGCCCAATGTCCATTAATAGTTACAGCCCCCTGGGTTCCATGTCTCCCTGCTCTAGACAACACTTACTTGTCTATTTCGTGTTTGTCTCTCCCTACCACTCTTCTTCTCTTGACATATTTCCTTAGCTCTAAACATGTGATTCAAAAATGCATTTAAAGGAGAACTCTTATGCTAGTGCACATATTAAAAGGAAATATTTTAGAAACAGAACTATATACATCCCTAGCTGGGCTATCTAGCAGTGTTGGTGTCAACCATTAATGGATCCTTTTTGCTTTTCACCTTGGAACACCAAATAGACACCTGTTGCCAGGCACCTTGGTGTATGGCACATTTGAAGCAACTACATCAGGAAATGGAACCATCCTAATTATCCTCCACATTTACCACATGTGTGACCAGACAAATCATTTTCCTTGATATTCTAATGAAAAGGCAGATAAATAGCTAGAAAGTTCAAAATAAATGAAACTTTATTTTATTTAGATAGGAAAAATAAGGTCTGATAAAGTCCATGCTATGGCTTTTGTAAGTTACTTTGCCCCAAGTAGATTAAGTAGTTATCTGGCCGTGTATTTCAGATTGAGTCATCATTGAATATTTACAAGGCTGGGTCTTAAAATCTATTTGATCTGATAATTGATGAAATACTTGGATTATAATCTACCATCTTCTTCTCCTGAATAATTGCAAGTTTCCTAACTTAAACTGAGGAGATAAAGTTTGTGTTCCAGTTAATGGCTGATTTGTGTGTTGGATACAAAGATTCCACTAGTGATTTATTTCATTAATTCAATAATCATTTCAGCTGCAATAACCTTGAGTCACAGGCAGCTAATGTTGCAATAATGATTTCTGAGAAAAGCTAATGCTAGAAGCCTCCAGCCATATTTGCAAATAAGTCCATGTATCATGATGCCCAAAGATTGATCCAGGAGAGTACAAGTCTCCGGTGACTTTCGCAGCATAGCTTGCAGATAGTAATTTTTAGAGAACATAAAGATTGATTAAGGAGAAGAGAAACTAATCATAGATTCCTCCAGTCTTATAGTTTTAAAAGACTATGAAAGATGACGATCTGCATACCATACAAGTATGATAATCCTAAATTAGCTCATCTAAGGCCAAAGTAGTAACACGAAGCTTCAGGTTTTATGTTTCTTTTATTTTACATGATATCTAAAATCAGCATTGGGGAAGTAGATCACTCATTCTGAAAGAAAAATGGAAGGCATAAAATTACATGGAAAGTATTTTCAAAGTGTTTCAGACTCATTGGCATGATATGTATAAAAATTCCTCTCCAGTCAATTAACTGATAGTGACATGGATAAACATTTGACTAAAGGTAGAATGAATGCCTTTCTAAAGAAAAATACAAATAATAAGCCTTCATTTCCCAGACTGTCTTTGTTTTAAATAGTGAATTAAATACGTCTAGTACTTCTATATTAAAAGTTACAATAATTCTCTTCATAGCTCAATTATTTACCAACATTCTTTATTATTAACATTATGAATACTGTGAATATAAACACCTTTTCCCCTGAAACAACAACCAATGCCTGTAGATTAAGGCAAATGGAGGTCTGTTTCAGCAGGTTTTTGAGATGAATTATGGTGTCTGAGCCACTTTTTGTGTTTATGTGTATCTGTGTATATGTTTTTATGTTTGCAGTTTCTCATATAAAAGTGGGAAATTTCTTCATTATAATACTTTTATTGCGTTGAGAATGAATCCATGGTGTTGAAAAAATGAGGTCATCTGGATGCTAATGACCTGCAAATTCATAGCTCTTGCAAAACTGTTCTCTGAACTTCATACGAGCAACTACCTATTTGGCATTTCCACTTAGATGCTTCAAGTTATTTCAAATTCAAAATATCCAAAATAAAACACGTGCTCTCCCTGCCCACTTCTCTCCTTCTCTAATCAAAGCTGTCAGACAACTATTATGGCCTCCTACATATTCTCTCTGCATATACTCATTCTCTTTTCCAATTTTTCCACTCCCTGCTGTCTGAGCCATCTTTTAAAGCTACAAATTTGATTACAAAATTGTTTCTGAAAACTGTGACTCAAGTTTAAGATGTGTTTCTTGGTCATTCTTAGGTTCTTTTACTTTTGATTTGTGCCTAAAAATAAAGAACACATATACATAAGTTCAGGAAAGCAAGTATACCTTTTATTCTCCTCCTTTCTTCACCCTTTGGCTCATTGAGGTGAGTTGGTGACAGATGGGAAGGACCTTGCTCTTAGAAGAGGGCAGGCCTCACTATCTCCCTCTTCTGACAGAGGCTACTACATCTTAGGAAGGATAAGACAATAAGAGCTAGTTTTATGGCTTGATGGTCCCCAAGACTTTGGGTCATCTTCCAATCAAGGGAGAGATAGCCCTGCCATAAACTGGGCCCAGTGGTGTCTGCAGAATCCAGGGGTCATAGTCCCAATGGGACAAGGTTCTACATAGATGAAACACAGTCTTTCTTTGTACATGAGGTTAATTTGCTATAGCTGAAGTTCAAGAGGTTTTTACTGGTTTTGCCCAGGTTGTTGACTCTCATCTTCATTATGAGTAATTAGTCATAATTCTCACTTCCACAATTTTATGCCCAGAGGCTTCTGTTAATTAGTTAATAGTCTGGAGATCAGTTTAAGGGAGTCTTTTTACCTGATATAAAAAAAGCCGTGCAAGCCAGTACTGGTCTTTCCTCCACTGCTCATATCGTACTCAATACTTCAAATTGCCTTTAGGACCAGGAAAAAAATCCTACCATGGCTTAACACGCTCCTAGCCTTTTTAAGTTTCTAAACAGTTTCATGCTTCTTTTAGCCTCAGGCTTTTGCAACTGTCATTGTACTTTGCATGAGGTATCCCCCTTCTGTCTTCATCTAGTTAGCGCATGTTTCAGGTCTCAGCTTTAATGTCATTTCCCCATCCAAGATGAGGTCATATTTCCATATTGCATGTCAGTGCACTCTTGTACTGCGAAGATTCACTGCTAAGTTTATACGTGTGATTATTTAATTGATGCCCATCTCTACCATTAGAATGTAATTTCATGAGGCCACAAGCCACATATATTATCTGTGCGATGCCTTATACAAAGTAGTGCTCATTGAATATTTGTTAAATGGATCAGTTAATTTAAACGAGAGAACAAAAAAATAACTGGATCCTATAAATCTCTAAACATACACATCAAATGCAAAAAATATAATCTCTACTCAGGTATTCATTATAGGCAGTTAGATACAGGAAAAATAATTGTCCTTGTTATATACCATGTTTAAAATAAAACATTAGAATAAAAGAGGAAAAGAAATGGGAATTATCACACGCAAATAAATAATCGTGCACTCTAATATTAATTTTAATCTATAGTGTTAATATTAACTGTTTTCATGTCTGGAAATGGAATACAGATGGTCCCAACTTACTTATGATGGTTCAACTTAGGATTTTTTGATTTTATGATGATGAGAAAGCAATATACATTCAGTAGAAACCATACCTCAAATTTTGAATTTTGATCTTTTCCCAGGCTAGCAATATGCCGTACATACTCCCTCGTGATGCTGGACAGCGGCAGCAAGCCGCAGCTCCCAGTCAGCCACGCAATCACGAGGGTAAACAAGTGATACACTTACAACCATTCTGTACCCACACAACCATCTGTTTTTCACTTTTGGTACAGTATTCCATACATTACATGAGATGTTCAACTCTTTATTATAAAACAGTCTTTGTGTTAGATGATTTCACCCAACTGTAGGCTAATGTTAAGTGTTCTGAGCACTTTTAAGGTAGGCTAGGCTAAGCTACGATGTTTGGTAGGTCTGGTGCATTAAATATATTTTCGACTTCAACTTACAATGGGTTTATCGGGATGTAACCCCATCATAAGTCGAAGAAGATCTGTATGTTATAAGAATGAAACAAAATCAACTCTTTTCAAAATGTGTGTGATATCAATGTCTCTATTTCACAGGTTTCACCAAGGGCTGAAGCGGGTGAAGGCATTTATGCCACTTCAAGTGCATGGATAGAGGCCTCCAGTCAGGACCCATCTTCACATTAAAATATTGCTAAGGAAAATATTTTTAAAAGATGCATACATCTGTATTAGAGGGAAATATAGTACTCACCATAAATATTCCAGTGTATGCATCAGTTAAAAGAAACAAAAAGCAAAGAACTGTGCCCTTATGAAAGACAGTTTTGAGCACTACGTCTCTTACACTCCAAAGAGGAAAAAATTAGGTAAAGATATGTAAGGCATTTGACAATCGAATCCGTCTGAACTATTTCAGTTTTGATAGCTGAAGTCAAAAGAAATTTTGACAAATAGCGTGTTTTTCCCTGCTTTTCTCTTTTGCGTTAAGCAGGATTCCTTTCACAATACACTTGAAGCCTATTCCACTACATAGCCAAATGCTCAAGTGCGTTCTGAGGTAAAATTTAATGTCAAAGAAAGCCATTGTCTAGTGAAAAATCAATGACCTGGTCAAGTTAAAGACATATTTTAAACCTGATTACGTTAGATGGCAAGTCTAATGAGAACATGCAACAACTATTATCGTATTAGACACAAATTCAATCACCAATGTCAAACATCATTAGTTTTGATTGCTTGGGGATTTAGAAATTCATTTTTATGAAATATTGTCTTGTGGAATACTGGGAAGTGTTTTTCATTTATTTCCCATAATTATCATTAGGAAGAGGAGAAAATTGTTGCATTTTACTGGGTTATAGAAAATAAAAAAGCCAAAGCACAACTATGCCCAGAAATTAAACTCTGAAAAGATATAAAATGAACTTGAAGAGGAAGTCGAATGATATACCAAAATCAAGAAGTTATTTGGTGATCATATAATATGAGAGAAAACATCTAAATTCAAATATACAATCTGGGTTAATAGATTTAGGATGATGCCTTTCTTTTGGGAGGTGTTCACTAATAGGTGAATGAAATGAACATTACAGATGTTATAGTATATGTGTCTTTTAATGTTAAAATTATATTAATCCTAACTAGCCTATAACATAGCGTTTTTGTGTTTTATTAAGAAAAATGATTTCTTATAAATATAAGTATCAGTACAGTTTGTTATATCATTTTAGAATCTGACCAAAATACTTATACCTGGAATATCCTGATAATTTAAAGATATTGAAGTTATACTTTGCCTGTGATATTTATTTTGCCTGTGATAACTTTGCCTACATCAAGATACAGAACTCTGGATTTTTCATTTCTTACCTTTTCAGTTTGCATAATACTCAAATCTATTCATCTCTTTTCTCTTTTCTCTTCCTCTTTTCTAGGTACTTTATAAGTAATAGCATTCAATTTATTTTTGGGAAAAGTTATAAATTATCTAACAGTTCCTGTCCACCTTCTTTTTATTATTAAACTAGACCCTTTTCCACCTCAGCAGAGAAACATATTGTGATACGACAAAGTGGTATGTGAAACAAAATATATGGATATTGATTTTTAAACTCCAAACCCGCCATTTTAGAAAGGTAAAGAGGTTGACGTGTTAAATACAATATATTCCCTCATTGCTGGTGACCATTGCTTCCCATTACAAAATGAGGTTGTCCCACGTTCCGTTATGAATTTCCTTCAGGGTTTGTAACTCAGCTATAAAGCAGGCTCAGAGACAGAAACTCAACACATGGGGATTCAGCTTGGGACTGACGTATTTTTTAATTCAAATTTAGTTTAAATTGATTCAGCTATTTCTAGGTGACATGACAGTAGTAAAAAAATAAAATAAGTGTGGGAATGCAACGTGTCTGTTTTTGCATTCCTATAACTAGAAAATTAATTTCTTTTCGAAAATACAATTTTTCTCAGAGTGTTAGCTGGAGACACAATTCTATTGTTTAAGGGAGAGATATTAAAAATTGTTGAATATGCAACAACCTAACAGTTGAACACATTTAAAATGAAAAATAAGAACTCTTAGTGTCTCCCTGTAGGCATTTATTTATTTTTAAGATTAACAAATCTCTGCGTAGCCACTATCAATATATCAGGTAGATATATTAAAATAACTTTGTGTGCATAAAGTTGGTGACAAACTTAGGAAAAATGCAAAATGCTCATTTACATAGATTTTTAGATTTTTTTCCTTAAGATAATTTAAAGTCAATTCAATATGAACTGTTGTTACTCTATGTAATCCAGTACCAACTTCAGTATAATAATTCACCAGACAATGTTATATATATTATAATATTATATACTAATATATAATACTATATTTGTGGATTTGTATCTCTCCAATTTTACACTTGTGTTTGAGTTATCAGTTTGGAGAGAGAATTATACAAATTACAAGAGTAAAAATGTAAATTATAATATAATTTCTCTTTCATCACAAGATTGCATGTTGATATGTCATTTAATCTCTTCTAAACCCAAACTTAGTAGGCGAACTGTTTTAAATTATTTATCCAGCAATTGGTGACAGTTTAAATGTGTCATTCACTCTTTCCCATCCAGTAGTGCTTGTGTCTAGTAAGCTGGGTTAAGATCATAAGTATTGACTAAGGAAAATAGAAGAATTCGATGACTAACATGAGGATCACCCTGAATTTGCTACCTATAATCCCTGTAGACACCAACTTCAATACCTTTTACAGTCTAGGGTTGAAAGTCTATATGGGAAGAATGGTAGAAAGGGCAGCCAGGCAAAATTCTAACACTTAGGTTATACTTCGGCCTTTCTTCATCCACACTTTTGCTGCTTCTGCTTTTCCTGCACGTCCTGCCTCATCAACCTATATTGGTTTTCCGCTCCCTGATGTTACACGTATCCTGCAATGTACTTAATTTGACTTGGCTAACCTCTGCTACTTGATCATTGTCATTGATGCATTCAATATAGTCTCTGCCCTCCAACTTTCAGAAGCTGGAGCATCTCCTCACTTTCTTTCTCCTATTTCATTCTTTTCTCTTTTGGTTCTGTAGATTTAACTTTGATACATTATCAGTACAGTACCTGACCCAAACAGACATCTGAATCTTCTCACTAAACCCATGTCTGGGTCTACCTATCTAAGGCTAATATGTTGAGAGAAAGCAGAAAAATATTCACATTAGTGTTTCAAATTTTTGGTGCAAAAGTAGAGTCCTAGGCCTTTTCCAACCTTGATTAATACTTAATATGGGATTTCTCATCTATGCTTTTGAATAAAAATGACCTGTAATTATCCTTTCCCATAGTCTCTTTGTCCAATTTTGTAAGCAAGATAAACAAGTTGTAAGACAAGTTGGTGACTTTTCCCTTTCTATTTTCTGGAAGAGTTTATGTGAGATTGATATTAATTCATTCATAAATGTTTGGTAAAATTTTCTTGTGAAACCATCTGCTTGGGAGTTTTCTTTGTGGAGAATTTTGTTGTTTGATTGGTTTCTTTGTTTTCATTAAGGATTTCATTTCCTTAATCGTTATGAGAGAATTAAGATTTCCTATTTTTGTTGAATTTGTTAAGTGTTCTTTTGTTGGATTGATGGGGAAAAAAAGAATTAACAGTGAAATTAATTAAATTTATTTTCTGTCAAGAAAATATTCTATTGTGGATCCCAGTTTCAGCTAGCAAGTGTGACCAATTAAATTGTGAGACACTATTCTCAGTGCCAACTAGGAATTACTATCTTCAGTCAGTAATTTTTAGTATCTAAAGATATATGAAAGCAAAAAGAAATGGTATGCATAGACCTAAAATAATTATATAGAGGGAAGGTAGTTATGTAGAGACAAGCTGGAGCTAGGTTGTATGATTATTTACAAACCATATACTTGAGGAATTTTAGGCATTCTACAATAAATATGATGTGGCTAGGTATTTAAAATTCTTTATAAATGATAACTGTATCTAGCTCAGAGATTCTCATCCATAGTTGAACATTTGAGTCACCTATGGATGCTTTAGCAAAATATTAATACACAGTTCATACGAATTAAATGAGGAGCCTAGAGGTTGAGGCCTACCATATGTGTTTTGTAAAAGCTCCAGACGATAATAAGGTAAAGCCAAGTCTGAGAACTACTGAAATGGATGAAGTGGTAAATGATTGCTGTGAAGACAAAATGCATGGGTTTGAAGTATCATGTTTTTGTTACTGGACTATGATAAGTTCAAAGTAAAGAATGGGATTGAAATATGATTTTCATGTTTCATTAATAGTGTTACTGAGTACCTGCTATTACCTGAGACTATTGAAGACACTAGGAATAAGCAGTAAACAAACAGTCTAATTCCCCGGTCTTATGGGGTATACATTTGGGTCGTGGCAAAAGAGAAGTAATAAATCAACAAGAAAATTCAAATATTGATAAGTGCTGTTTGGGAGAGGGGGTGGATATTACAAATGGAAGATCAGGGGAGTCCTCTCCGTGAGTTAAGAACTCATGTTTAAGGAATAGGAAAGAGAAGGTGTGATGGGATTGTAGCAAGGAAAGATGGCACAATAGTAGGTAGAAGCCAATGAAGTTAGATTTCAATCAGAGCTTTTAACTCAGGGAAGCAAATACTTTGATTTACAGTAAAAGAATGGGGCCATCTTGGGTATAATGTGAAGAATAAATTAAAGAGGAATCAGAAAGGAAGCAAGGAGACTAGGTGAGAAGGTATTCACGTGCTCACATGATAAGTGGTTTGACTTGTATTAGGGTGAAAACTTTAGTGATGGAAAGAGGTGGATGGACGCTGAACATATTTTGGAGTTTGAACTGACAGGACTTGCTGAAGAATTTCATGTAGAGACTGAGAGAAATAAAGGAATAGAAAATGACTCCTAGGTTTTTGGCTTCAGCAACAGGGTAGGCAATAAGATGGTGAAGACTGAAAGGGAGGAGAATTATGTGAAGAAGATGAAATTAGGAGCGGAATTTTGTTTTGCCTCTCTCAAGTTTGTGATTCCTATTAGAAATCCAAGCAAAGGTGTCCAGTGGGCATTGGATATACAAGTCGAGAGCCAAACAGCAGGAGCAGACCTGAAGTAGAAATTTTTGAATCAAATATGTTGTGATAATTGAGACAGACTCCCACTGAGTAAAAGAATGAAAGTCATGGGGACGCTGTGGGTCACAGGGACTGTAATGATAGGGTTGCTGCCCAGAGAATAAACAGAGAAGGCAAAACTGAGAGTCTGGGGTCAGCCTAGCAGAAAATCGGTTCTTAGGAAGGCTTTGGGTATACATAGAAGTTAGAAGTCAAGAAAAGGTTGGAGAGAATTGTGAAGAAGCAAAAAGATGAGGCAAAACTGAGTCATAACTCAGCAAACAGAAAGACTAAGTAACTCTTTATACAGTATGGACAACATTTCTTTTGGGGCTTCTTTCTTTCTGCTGGGGTTGGAATCGCTTCTGGAGTATGGCAACTCAACGGCACAAAAGTGAAATAGGGAAGCCGACCAAGTGGACTATTAACTAAATTAATGTACCCAGAAATAAGGCTAGACATTGATAACAGACTTAGGAACCTGAAAGATGTGGGCTGATCAGATATTGCAGATAAATATTTAACTTTCCATTTCAGAAAATACTGTAGATTTAGTTAAATCCAGGAATATGATTGATTTTACTGACCAATCAGAAAAGTACTTTCTTTGGGGAAAAAGTGTTTAGTAAACCTGGAAATGTATATACACACATACATATACGTATGTTTAGACACATACGTATATGTGTATCAGCAAATGCAGTGATCCTAGAACTAGTAAACAACACAATAAATAAAAACAGAGCAATTAAGTAAAATTAAATTTTCTGTGCAATTTGAACTCATTGGCATGTAAAGTCTTATGCATTTTCCCCAGGCTATGTTTTTTATGTAACTAAAGTAAACAAAGAATATTATGTTACAGAATATGTTTGTGACAGTAAAGAAAGTAAAATGTTTTATAAAAATAAATATATAAGGGAAGTCTTTTGAATCTAAGATTTTGTGTTGTTTCTGGCATGATTTCTTTATATAATAATGAAGCCATCTGTTGACATCTGATTGGTTTCTATATTTCATTTTTCTTAACAAAAACAATGTCATATGAACATTTTTTGCACATCTGCAGTGTTCTTGTGTAATTTCAGATATATCTCTTGTGAATTGCATAGAATTTGTTGCATCATCAGAAAATACATATTCAAAGTGGGAAAAATTACCGCTTTTCCAGTAGGTGGATGACTATAGTTTTGAGGAAATGTTGGTACTTCCATATCAGGCCAATGTGGAGAATCAAAACTTGTCTGATTTTTTAATTTTCAGAAATACAAAATAAGTTTTCAATTAGTATTCATGTATTGTCTGCATAGATAAATAATGGAATTAATTTTTATGTGTCAGCATACTCAAGAAAAGTAAAAAAATGAATGAGTTTATTTGGTAAACTTATTACATTATTGGTAATGTAAACTCAATTGTTCAAAGGATAGATTGTGTATTTGGAAAATAGATAAGCTATTGGTTTCTTAATTCCTGACTCTTGGTCATTAGCACTGACATTACAGGTAAGGAAGAAAGCGAGATGTGAAACTCTTATTATGCAGTCTTCCTTCCAGTTCATGGTTACAGTAAAATATGTAATGGCCAAAATAAAGCTTACTAAAACCTTCCCATCTGAGATTAGAGTTACCTTAGGCATCTCTTAGCCTATATCATGACCAGTCATCTAATAATTCTTATATGTATGATCTATTGTATCCTATTACTAAAAATTTAAATACAGCTCTATTGGCAAATCAGGTAGAAATATCATTTGCTTCATCCTAGTGTGAGTGAGTTCTAAAGTCAAATGTAACTGTTGTAGCATCTGGTAAGAAACAGAGTTGATAAGCAGTGTACTGAAAGGTGGGTACCAGATAACCACATGCAAATCTGGTTCAAACTGTGACTGGAAGCGTTGTAGAAGGCTAATGAAGGACTGATCTGTGTGTAATGCAGTACCTACTCAAAAAGGAAGGAAAGAAAGAAGGGAAGAAGGAATGACTACTTCTACCTATTTAGATATTTTGGCTAAAGTATCTCCAAGTCATTAGAGATTGTATTATTTCTTCAACAAGGACATTTGAGTTGTGTGTAGTAGACATTATTAATCACTTTCCCGTTAGCTGCTACATCCGTTACTTCCTTCCAACAGAACCTAAGTTTAATGTGTCCAGACCCAGACAATGTATCACAACTGGGCAAAGCCAATCGCAGTCTTGCTCTAACCCTTTGGCAGATAATCAATTTCCAGGCTCCCTTTCTGCTACCACCAGCCATGTGAACCATTCTGTCCACTAGGATGCTATACAGCCTCCCTGGGATAGGGGTTTTCTTTAAGAAATTTTTTATTACTAAAAAAGAATCAGGTATGATAGGTAGGTACCTTCCTTCAATTCCTTACTTTTTTGCCAGTGGAAATGATGCCTGCATATTCAGTAACCATCCTGCACTCACAAGGTAACAATAGCAGACAAGTGGATATGAGCTAAGTTCACTGAAGCAGGAAAAAAGAGCCCTGACAACTAAACTAATGCTTACAGTATTCTACCTCCAGACTTTTATTATAAGTATTAAGATTTGTGAGTTGAATATTCTTTTAATGTATCTAGTTGAATTCCTATCTGATATATTCTGGTAGAAGAATTTTTAAGGATATGTATAAAACTCTTTGATTCCAAAATTCTACCCAGTTCCTCTTGGGTAATGTTGACAGAAAAATGGTCATCTTTATATCTCTATTTGCTTTACTTTGATTCATAAATTGCAATGAAATCATGACTCACCCATCAATTTCTCATCCTGTGATTAGATGAAGTTCAGTTTAATTAAACATAGCTGTTTCTTCTGCACTAGAATCTAGAATTGGTTTATTTATCTAGAAAACTAGAATCTAGAATTGGTTTATTTATTTGCCAAGAGAAACTGTTATTTTGATGTCTTTTTTATTAGAAGAAATAGAGAATAGTAGTATTTTTTTCTGTGAAAAATATTGAATATTACTTTCCTTGCGTCATGTGATTACAGTAATATCTTTGTTAATACTTATATAAATATTGCTTTGGAATTTTAAAAATATCATATCAACAATGTTTTCAAAAGAAGTAGAATCAGGAATGCACCCTGAAATTTTGGCTGGCTTCATAGATGTTCAGAGAACTCCCTTACAGATGGGTCTGGAAATATCATAAAACAAAGAAAGGAACATAATGTCTTTCAGCTCCCTCCGTGTTGTCACAAATAGCAGGATTTTCCTCGTTTTTAAGGTCGAATAACATTCCATTCTCTCTCTCTTTCTGTCTCTCTCTCTCATATTTTCTTTATCCATTCATTTGTCCATGGACACTTAGGTTGTTTCCATACCTTGGCTTTGGTGAGTAATATTGCAATTAACATGGGAGTACAGATATCTCTTTGAGATAATGATTTTGTTTCCTTTGGATATATACCCAGAAGTGGGATTGCTGGATCATATAATAGTTCTTTTTTTAATTTCTTGAGGAACCTTTCCTATGTGGCTGTACCAGCTTACATTCCCACCAACAGTGTAGAGGGTTCCCTTTTCTCCAGTCCTTGCCTGCATTTGATAGCTCTCATCTTTTTGATAATAGCCATCCTAACAGGTGTGCGGTGATATCTCACTGTGACTTTGATTTGCATTTCCCTGATGATTTGTGATATTGAGCACCTTTTCATGTACCTGTTGGCCATTTGTATGTCTTCTTTGGAAAAATGTCTATTTAGGTCCTTTGTCCATTTTTTAATTGGGTTATTTATTATTTTGCTATTGAGTTGTATGTATTCTTTTTAGATTTTGAATATTAACCTGTTTTGGGATATGTGGTGTGCAAATATTTTCTATGTTCAATAGGTTGTCTTTTCCTTGTGTTGATGGTTTCCTTTGCTGTGCAGAGGCTTTTTAGTTTGATGTAGTTTCACTTATTTATTTTTGCTTTTGTTACCTTTGCTTTGGTGTCAAATCCAAAAAATCATTACCAAGACCAATGTCAAGGAGCTTATCCCCTAGGTTTTCTTCTAGGAGTTTTATGGTTTCAGATCTTTGTTCAAGACTTGAGTCCTGATTCTCCTCAGGGAGAGGTTGGGAGTTGGAGGTTCCCTCCCAATTGTATGGCGCTGTGCTGAGAGTGAGGTTTATAGTGAGAGTTTGTCTCAGCCTTTCCTACCTGCCTCAGTGTGGGTATCTTCTCATTTTCCCTGTTAAAAGATAAACTGAGGCATATTAAAAATTTTAAAAGTTTATTTGAGAAAATATTAATTCAAATCAGTGCCAAACAGGAAGGGGTTATGGGTGCTCCACTGACAGGAGCTGGGGGCAAGACTTGTATAGAGAAGAGGCAGAAGCAAAACAAGGACATTATTTGATTGGCTATAACTTAAGTGGTCACCTTGTTTGGGAAAACCTAGTTGGCTGTTTGTGATTGGTTATCCTTAGATTTCGATTTCTTAACCTTGAGGTATTTATAGGCTTAGGTTTTGGTGTGCTTAAGTAGGCTGCTAAGGCATTACAACCACTTCAGTCCAAGGGTCTCCTTATTTACTTAATTTAACAGCCCAGTGTGTAGGAGTCCCTCAGCTAGTTTCTGTGTCTCTTTCAGAGGGAATTGGCTCCTTGTGTAGCTGAACATTCCGTGTTTCCATGAGAGGAGGGGAGCTCGGGGGCCTCCTATGCCACCATCTTAGTTGACCTCCACTCTAATTATTTTTTATTTTTCATGTTGCTAGATTTGGTTAGCTAGTATTATTTGTTTTTGTTTTTGTCAATATTCATAAGAGATATTGGCCTACAGTTTTCTTTCCTTGTGATGTCTTTGTCTGAGTTTTGTATCAGGGTAATATTGACGTTATAGAATGGATTGTGAGGTGTTCCTTCCTCTTCTACTTTTTGGAAGAGTTTGTAAGGAATTAGCATTCATTCTTTTTTAAATATTTTCTTTAAATATTTGGTGGAATTCAATGGTGAAGACATCTGGGCCTAGGGTTTTTCTTTGTGGGTAGTTTTTTTATTACTATCTTATTTCTTTAATTGTTACAGGTCTATTCAGATTTTCTGTTTTTTCTTGAGTTAGTTACGGTAGTTTGTGTCTTTCTAAGAATTTGTTTACTTCATCTAAGTGATATAACATATTGGCATACAATTGTTCTTAGTATTCTTTCATAATCCTGTTGATTTCTGTAAGGTTGACTATAATGACCCCTCTTCTATTTCTGATGGTAGTAATTTGAGTCTTCTCTCTTTTTTTCTTGGTCAATCTAGTAAAGATTTGTTAATTTTGTTGATGGTTTCAAAGAGCCAGTTCTTGATCTCATAGATTCTGTATTGTTTTCTATTCTCCATTAATTTACAGTCTAATCTTTATTATCTCGTTCTGCTGGCTTCATCTTTAGTCTTCTCTTCTTTTTCCAGTGTTTTTAGTTGGAAAGCTAGGTTATTAATTTGTGATCTCTCATCTTTTATTATTATTATTTTTTGACTTATTTTATTTTTATTATTTATTTACTGTTATTGAGGTTACATTGGTTTATAGCATTATATAAATTTCAGGTGTATAGCATGATATTTCTCTTTCTGTGTAGATTACATCATGTTCACTACCCAAAGACTAATTACCATGCATCACCATACACATGTGCCTAATCACTCCTTTCGCCCTACTCTATCCCCCCTTCCCCACCAATCCAATCTCTGTCTCTATATGTGTTTGTTTGTTGTTGTTTTTATCTTCTGTTTATGAGTGAGATCATATGGTATTTGACTTCCTCTCTCTGACTTATTTCACTTAGCGTAATACCCTCAAGTTCCCATCTTCTTTTAAAATAGCCATTTAGAAGCTAAAAATTTCCCTCTCAGCATTGCTTTAGGTGCATCCCATAAGTTATGGCATGTTGTGTCTTCATTTTCATTCTTTTCAAGATATTTTCTAATTTCTCTTTTGATTTTCTCTTTAACAGATCATGTTTTTTGTGTCAAGTCTTTGCCTTGATCTCAAAGATTTCACTTTTAATGCTGATAACATTATGTTTGAAGTCATTTTCTTGTGTATACTTGGGTCATTTGTTTTAGTTTACTCTGCCAATCTCTATCTTTTAATTGATGTATTTAGACCATATATATTTATTGTATTTGTTGATGTGTTCGAACTTGTCTGCTTTTATTTTTTTGTTTGTTTAATGTTTGTTCTGTCTCTATTCCTTTCTCTTTTTAATTTTTCCTGCTTTGTGTGGGTTACTTGAACATTGTTTAGAATTCCATTTTTATCTATCAATAGTGTTTTTTGAATGAATCTTTTTATGTAGTTTTTCAGTGGTTGTTCTAGGAATTAAGTTATACATGTGTAACTCATTACAGTCTACTGGTGTTATCCTTTTATGAGTTTGAGCAAAATACCTCCCTTTGTAACTCTTCATCCTTCCTCATATGTAATATAATTATCTTAACTATTTCCTCTACATATATTTAGAACCACAATAGACTGTTATATTTTTTTCTTCAACCACTGAACATACTTTAGAAGACTCAAGGGAAAAAGGAAAGTCTTTGTTGTTTTTCCTATTTTTTGCTTAATGTATTCTTTCTTCCTTCCTGATATTCCAGAATTTCTTTTTTTTACTGTTTCCTTTCTGTTTAGATAACTTCCTCTATCCATTATTTTAGGATAAGTCTATTGGAGCAAATTTTCTTAGTATTCCTTGATCTGAGAATGTCTTGATTTCCCATCATTCCTGAATATATTTCCCCTGGATGTAGGAATCTCTGTTGACAATTCTTTTCTTACAGCAATGAAATACGGCATGCCTCTTCTTTCTTGCCACTATGGTTTCTAATGAGAAAACCATTCTTATTCACATTGTTTTTATGCTATAAGTTTCTTACTTGCTACATTCAAGATTTTTTTTCATCTCACTTTTCAGAACGTTTACTATGTTACGTCTTAGTGTGGATTTATTTGAGTTTAACCTGTTTGTGGTTTTCTCATCTTTTTGAATCTGTATGATGTTTGTCTTTTCCAAAATTTGGAAAATTTCTAGTATTATTTCTTGGGGTACCTTTTCAACTCCACCGTCTTTCTCTTATTCTGGAATTCCAATGATAGGAATGTTAGATCTTTTCTTATAATCCCAAACGTGACTAAGCCTCTGTTATTTTTCAGTCAATTTTCTCTCTGTTATTCAGATTGGGTAATTTCCATTGTTCTGTCTTCCAGTTTACAGATTCTTTCCACTATTCCTTTCATTATGCTGTTTAGCCCATACATTGAGGTTTATTTTTGTCCCCATAGTTTTCATTTATAAATTTTCAATTTAGTTTTTCTTTATATTTTCTATTTCTTTGCTGGGACTTCTCATACTTTTATTTGTTTCATGTGTGTTTGTAAATGTTCATTAACACGTTTTTATGGTGACTGCTTTAAAATTTTGTTAGATAATCTTACATCCTGTATTTTCAGTGTTGGTTTCTATTGATTACTCTCTTCTCAGTCAGTTGAAATATTCCTGGTTCTTGGTATGATGAGTGATCTTTTATTGAAACCTGGACATTTTGGGTATGGTTTTCAGACTCTAGATCCTACTGATTTTCTGTTTTACCTGACGTTTTCTGACTTTGCTCCAGCAGGGAAAGAGGGAAGTGCTATCTTGTTACTGCCAGATGGGAATGGGAGTCCAGGTTTCTCCCTTGGCCTCTGTTGACACACTCGGTCTTCTCTGACACCACTTTGAAGGTATGCAAAGGCTGGAGAGCTCGGGTGCTTTGTCATAGT
This sequence comes from Ceratotherium simum simum, assembly GCF_057802395.1. NCBI lineage: Eukaryota > Metazoa > Chordata > Mammalia > Perissodactyla > Rhinocerotidae > Ceratotherium > Ceratotherium simum. The sequence goes on along the minus strand of NC_141910.1, from coordinate 27,484,665 downwards.
GTAGTGAGGGTGAAAGTCTAGGCTTCCCACCTCCTGGCATTGGTGGGTTGGGCTCACAATTTTTTCTGTGCTGTTTGACTGGAGTAGAGTAGTTATTGTTTCAAAGTATTCTATCTTACTAGGTTGCCCTTTCCCAGTCCTTTGGGTACAGACAGCATGCTTTTGTGTTGTTGTTGTTGTCTTTGTCTTTTCCCATTAGCATTTCTAGATGGCTCACTTATCTAGAACCTAGTCTCGAACATATGAGGCAAAAAAAAAAAAAACAAACCCTAGTAAACACACCAGTATACTGTCCTTGGCTTCCGAGGTCCTTCGCCTGTTGTCTTCTCTTCTCCACCTTTCTGCCTTCTTAGGTTTGTTTTCTATATAATACCCAGAGTTTTTATTTGTACTTAGCAGAGGAAATAGGAAAAGTACATCCACTCTATCTTCCCATAAGCAGAAGTGTCAGTTCTTTTTAATGTTGAGCAGTGCTTTGTTATATGGACAGACCACCATTTGGTCATTACCAAGTTGATTTTTGTTGTTTCCAGTTTTTTACATATATGAATAAAGCCATATTAAACATACAATACAGGTCTTTGTGTGAACATAAGTTTTGTTTTTGTTTTTGTTTTTTTTTGAGAGGAAGATCAGCCCTGAGCTAACATCCATGCCAATCCTCCTCTTTTTGCTGAGGAAGACTGGCCCTGGGTTAACATCTGTGCCCATCTTCCTCCACTTTATGTGGGACATCGCCACAGCATGGCCTGACAAGCAGTGTGTCGGTGCTTACCCGGGATCTGAACCCGGGCCGCCAGCAGCGGAGCGCGTGCACTTAACCGCTACGACACGGGGCCGGCCCCTGAACATAAGTTTTTATTCTATTTTGGTAAATACATCAGAATGAGATTGCTAAGTTGGATGGTAAGTACATTTTTCACAACAAGAATCTACCAAACTGTTTTCCTAAGTAGCTGTACCGTTTTTTTGCTCCCGCCAACAATGCGTTATAGTTTCAGTTGCTATGTACTCTCTTATTGTTAGCACTTCCTATTTTCGGTTTTGTAAAAACCTATCCTGTCTAATAGATGTGGCAAACTGTTTATCAAAGGTATTTACAAATACATCTGCATCCTGGAAATAAATTTTGAAATTGGGCATTCATTTTCCCCCTAAGATTATGGTATGGCTTTCTCTTTGTTCAGATAATGTACTGTTATCTTTTTAGAGTAGTGTGCTTTTCACTATAAGGACTCTATGATTTTCTTTACAAATTTATTCATAAATTTTTATATTTTATTTACTCTTGTGAATGAAATACATTTCTCATATTCACTTATAGGAATTTATACTTAGAGCTGTATGTTACTAATATTTTCCTATATTTAGCTGTCTTAACTGGGTTACAAAATATATTATTAATTCTGATAGGTGTATTTTACTAGAGTCTCTTGAGTTTTGTAAATTATAATCATATTACAGCAAAAAGAGACATCTTTTTAAATTTTCCTATGTTATGTCTATGATTTTGTTTTTTTCTCATTTCTTTTTCCAAAATCTTCCAGCTCATCTTTAACAACAACATGAGTGAGTGGACATCACTGTCACTGATTTCAATTTAAAGAATTTTGAGAGTTAGAATAATATTTACTGTTTTTTAAAATTTATCTGTTTGTATTTTGTATTCTTTTATTTCTATTTTACTTATACTTTTGAAAATCAATTTTACTGAAGTATAATTTATGTACAATAAATTGCACCCATATAAGGTCTACAATTTGATGAGTTTTGACAGATACACATACAGACATAAAACCACCACCACCATCAGTATACAGAATTTTTCCAGGACCCTCAAAAATGTCCTCACGCCTCTGTAGGCAATCCTGCCCTCTCTGTCCAGCACCCAGGCAATTATATATCTGACTTCTGTCACTTTACATTAGTTTGTATTTCCTAGAAATGTGCATTGAAATCATATATTATGTTCTCCTTTGTATCCAGCTTTTTTCACTCAGCATGATGTTTTGAGCAACATTGATATTGTTGCATGTACTATCGATTCATTAATTTTTATTGCTACTTAGCATTGAAACACATTGGCCATTAATCTGTTGATGTGCTTTCACCTTGATTCCTGTTCTTGGATATTACAAATAAAGTTGCTGTGAACATTTGTGTACAAATTTTCTTTTACATATTGCATATGTTCTTTAACATATTTTGTTAAATGCATCCTTAAGTGTTTCATGGTTTTGAGGCTTTTAAAATAATACAACTTTTATTTTACAATTTTTTCTTTGATAGTATATAGAGATATAGTTAATTTTTGAAGAATTTGCTATCTTGTTCAATAAACTTAATAGTTCTAGTAGTTTTTTTGTAGAGTCCTTAAAATTTTTCTACATACACAACTCGCAACTACAAAAGAAAAGAAAATTTACTTTTTCTTTTCCCAATCTACATGCCTTTTATTTGTTCTTGTTTTCTTTTTTGCTTTATTTCACTTATATTGACCTTATATGATGTTGAATAGCAGTGGCAAGTGTTGAGGTAAACATCTTTACCTTGTTTAAGACATTAGGTAGAAAGCATTCAATATTTTGCCATTACAATACTAGTTTGGGGTTTTACTTAGATGATCTTTTTCAGCTTGAGGAGTTTCTGTTCTTAGTTTGCACGAATGAGTGTTGAATTTTGTAAAATGCTTTTTGTGCATCAAAGGAAATAATTATATGTTCATTCACCTTGATTCTGTTTATATGGTGAAATAGTAAATACACCTCTCATTTTCAGGATATCCCTCACTTGGTGAGGAAGTAGTATACTGGGACCAGCCTAGTGGTGCAGTGGTTAAGTTCGCGGGCTCTGCTTCGGCGGCCCGGGGTTCATGGATCCAGATCCCGGGTGTAGACTTACACATCACTTGTCAAGCCATGCTGTGGTGGCATCCCACATATAAAATAGAGGAAAATGGGCACAGATGTTAGCTCGGGGCTAATCTTCCTCAGCAAAAAAAAGAGGAGGATTGGGAACAGATGTTAGCTCAGAGCCAATCTTCCTCACACACACAAAAAAGAGGTAGTATACTTTTATATTTTTGGACTTGCTAATATTTTATTAAGGATGTTTATGTTTGTGCTTTAGAGGGATAATTGTCTGTAGTATTTTTTCTTATAATGTAGTGTCTGGTTTGGTATCAATCTGCTAATAGTCCTATCAAATGAGTTGGGAAATATTTCCTCCTTTAATATACTTAGACATTTAGTCAAGAATTGGTCCTAAGTTTTATTATTTGTCCTTTTGGCACATTTAAATATGAATTTTTTTCTTTCGGCATAAATTGTATCATAATTATTTGGTGTCAGCATATTACTTCTTTAATACATTACTGGATTCTGTTTGCTAATGATTTATTCTAAATTTTTATCTCTGTATTTCTAATTAAGATTGAAAATGTATGTCCTTTTGTAACCTTAATTTTGTCAGGTTTTGATATTAAAGGTAATTTTGCTGTGTAAGTTAACTGAAGAGATTATTTCCTCTTTAATAATTAAGACATTTAAGGCCAAAATTTACTATCTAAATATAATTCGCTATGTCACGTAGATTTATTTACTACAAGGTCTCCTTTTTTTCATTTTCTTATAGTTTGTAAATTCTCTTTTGATTTCCCTTTTATGCAATACTAATTGTGTAGTGTCTTTCTAAATTACTGATTGTATTTGTTACATTTTATTAATAATTTCTAAATAATTTTCTCATCATCACACTATGTTGCTTATAAAATTGCACATATTTGGACTTTTAAATGTGTACTTTGTGTTTAATACAAGGCCATTTTTTTTTAAATAATTTTATTTGTTTATTTATTTTTCCCCCCAAAACCCCAGTAGATAGTTGTATGTCATAGCTGCACATCCTTCTAGTTGCTGTATGTGAGACACGGCCTCAGCATGGCTGGAGAAGCGGTGCGTCAGTGCGCGCCCGGGATCTGAACTCGGGCCACCAGCAATTGAGCATGCGCGCTTAACCACTAAGCCACAGGGCCAGCCCTACAAGGTCATTTTTTGTAAGAGTTTTGTGTACATATAACAAAGAATGTATATTCTCTCTATAAATGATAATAAATTTCCCTATATATGTTAAGTTAAGAATATTGATTACATTATTCAATTGATCTGCATTTCAACTCATTTATTTTTCCCTTGACGAGGTCTATCAAAATTTAAGCAAGGAATTCAGAAGTTTCAGAATTTTTATCAAAATGTGTTTAGGTAGCATGCATTATTTCATCAATCCAGTCTGGAACTTAGTAAACTCCTTTAGTATATAGGTTCAAGCCTTTCTTCAGATGAGGGATTTTTTTCTTTTTTTTTTTTTAATATTGGCTCTTCCTTATCTATTCCTATGTATTCTTATTTTATACAGGCATTTGAGATCATTTGGGCCTATTACTCGTATGTCTTACCATTTCCTTCATGGTTTTCCTTTCTTTGCTTTGCTTTGAAACATTTCTTGCTCTTGATCTTCCTGGTCACTACCTTCTCCCTTAATACGTGTAATCATTCTTTTTCATTATTGGAAAACTTTTTTTGTCTTCAGAAAGTCAGACAAACTGGGTCACTTTACTTAGTCATGAGGAGAACTTTTTTCAACAATTTTTAAAGCAATTTTTATACATGAATGTTCTTCTAAGAGCTAAGGATAAAAATATAATAGATAATGAAATAAAGATAGATTTTCCTGAGTGCTTCATTTAATGGGGGGGCATATCTCAGGACTTGAAATACTTAAAAGGCAAAAAGAAACAATCTATGTAAAAATCTACAGAAATGGCATTTTGTGAAGACATAGCATGAAATGCAAAAAGTCTAGAGGCTTTCCTGTTCTTAAATTTCTAGGAGGCCAAATTTGGGCATGCTGGCTTCTCCTCATCATATGGAATAGGGGTAACTGAGTTTGCCTCACTTGTTCTTTAGGGGGCACTGGAAAGAAAAGTTTCCAGAGTATGCTCATAGCACTATCTTATATGTAATTATCAGATGTTGTCTGGAATTGTTTTTTTCACATATGAATGTCCTCAGTCATCACTAGTCTATTTTAGAGCTGTTTAGTGCATGGGTTGGTTACTGAGAAATTATCCATACTTAATAAAAATTCCAGCCTACAAAATTACCAGTGCTTATGAAAGAGTAATTTACTTTTGCTTATTATTGTTTCTTTTAAAGACTTTAGTGGGCCGGCCCCGTGGTTTAGCGGTTGAGTGCGCGCGTCCCGCTGCTGTTCGGATCCCGGGCGTGCACCGACGCACCGCTTCTCCGGCCATGCTGAGGCCACATCCACATACAGCAACTAGAAGGATGTGCAGCTATGACATACAACTATCTACTGGGGCTTTGGGGGAAAAAAATAAATAAATAAAATTATAAAAAATAAATAAATAAATAAAGACCTTTAGAAAGTAGTTTTATCTGCTCAATAACATGGAGAAATATTTGTTTAATTTTTCAGAGATTGTGAGATTTAAAGCCTTATTGCACACAAACTCCTTGTCAGAATGGTATTAAGAGACACACTATAAGAGCAAATATTATTAAAATGAACATAAGGAAGAAATGTAACAAAAGTGACACCTTGAGGACTCTGAAACTCTCTGTTCTCACACAAATCACACCAGATATTAAAACTTACTTTCTGCAGTTAATTCAATTTACCTAATTCCACACACAAAAGAAGCTATAGCACTGAATTTAATATATACTTACTGATTATTTGAGCAATATGATATGATATAACTTTGCGATTCAAATCAGAGGCTCTGGTTAGATAGTAGAATCAATAATGTGGTACCAAAGATATTGAAAAAACTGATACCACTTCCCACTTCTTTAAAGAAAGACCTTTTCCTTCGCCACTGAGGCATGAATGATACAGGCTCGGTCTACTGACACACTCCGATACGTAAGATATAGAAGAGGCAAGCAGCTGGAGCTCATTTAAACAGAACAGTTTACCGATTCATTCACATTCCCCCTTTTTACATTTTTATCACTTGTAGCCAAGTGAGCTTTGTGCTGTGTTTGTCTAAAGACCTCTTTATAAAATCTTCCCTGCCCTTTCCCTGCCAACTATGCACTGAATGTTACTGAGGAAGAATAGTCCCTGGATCGTTTGTTCCTTTGGTGGCTTAGGACCATCCCACATAAATTATCTGCTTGGAAAGCCCAAATTGGGTAGATGATAAAATGTAAAAAGAGAGTGGGTAGCATTTGACTCTGCCCATATTTTTGTGGGTAAATACGTGGAAGATTTTATCTTCTATTTTATTACCACCTCTTGACAACAAACCACTTAATTTGGAGAACTTTAGAATTAAAAGATCTTTGGGAATTATCTACTCCAACCTACTCAAAATAGTATTAACACTAAGAGAATCTTTCTACAGAAGATCATCCAACACATGTTTAACTAAATCCCAGAACAGGATATTCATTTCTGCAAGAAGCAGCACAACGTTTAAAGAAATCATCCTCTTAATAAACTACAGTATTTGTTCCCAGAACTTTGTCCCAATTTTGTTCTCTTGATCAACACAGAACAAATTCATGTAGTTCTTCTTCTACATAGCATCCTTACAGGTCTTTTTAGACAGATACCGTTTCTTTCAAAGTTCACCTACGTGTTAATTCTTCTTTGTCCTTTTAGTTATCTCATTTGGTTTTAAGACCACTCGCCATCCTGTTAACTTTATGTGAATGCAATCCATCATGTGAGAGCTTCTCTTAGAATATTGCATCAAGAATTGAGCACATTATTCTATGTACGATTTAGTCAAGACAGGAATTATTTCCAGTAATTTGAACAATTTGCCACATTTAATACAGTTTAACATACTGTTTGCATTTTGAACATTTTTGCAATTATATAGAATTTTGGACTTACAGTGACTGCATAGTTAACTAATACTACCAGTTTCTTTGCACACAAAATGCTGTTTAGAAAAGTTTCCTGACTTATTTTAGACTCAACTAAAAAAAAATCCCCATTTACTATTGCCAGATTTTTTCTTGGATCTGTTTACCATTTCAAGCCTACCTATGCCATTTTTTAACTGTAATTAAATCATGTGATATACTTCTTTTAATTTCCTTCTCCCCATCCCCTCCTTTCCCCCTTCACATTCTAAGTGGTTTTATTGGGGCTGTCAATCACACACTCCCACCCTTCTACCATAGAAGTCTTTGTCTGTTGGAATTCTGAGTCTTGAGCTAAGACCCAAAGGCATGTAAAGCTGTTGGAACCCTGTTATCTGGTGGCAGCACCACATAAGGCTGTCTCAGAGCTCCAGCTTCGGTCATCTCCCTTGTCCCCTGGTTGCTCTTCAACCCAAGACCAGCTTATTCAGCTGTTCTTTCAATTCTGTGAGATAGCATACATTCCCTCAATCATTTTATTCCATGCTCAACTTCACACAGTGCTGGTCTAATTGCTTACAACCAAGCCTTCTAACAGTTTCATACAACTCTCAATTTTGCATCCACTGTAAATTTGCTTATTAAAATTTTTAAAAACTAGGGCTGGCCAGGTGGCATAGCGGTTAAGTTCACATGCTCCGCTTTGGCGGCCCAGGGTTCGCAGGTTCGGATCCTGGGCGTGGACCAACACACCGCTTGTCGAGCCATGCTGTGGCGGTGTCCCATATAAAGTAGAGGAAGATGGGCATGGATGTTAGCCTGAGGCCAATCTTCCTTAGCAGAAAGAGGAGGATTGGCATAGGATGTTAGCTTAGGGCTAATCTTCCTCACACACACACAAATATTTTAAAAACCCAGCTTTGCATCCATCATAGATTAGAATGCATTCATCAACTGTTTATGTAGGCATTGACTTTTGTCTGAGAATTGTGTTAGTCATTCACACAAACAAGGTGATTTGCTTCCTAGGAGTATAATTTAAGGTGTTAATGATTAGGAAAACTATCTAGAAAATGTGTAGACACTAAGAAATATATGAAAAAAAATTTTAACGAATAGATTCATTATACTTATATTTGAAACTCTCAGCATTTTATACATTTACATTTCAAAACCTATTAGGTACAGTTTGGCATACACATATGCCAATTCCCTTCACCTCCTGAGAGAGGGAGAGAAACCTTATATTTCTAGTGCAAGTAAATTTTATCTGGTCATAGAAAGGGGGAAAGGTTCGTACCAGAATACAAGCATTTGACGGAGGAGAACATAAGTTTTCTTACTCTTAGAATGAAAACAGATGGCTCTACCATAAAGGAGACCAGCTGTCTAAGTCTAACACTTTGGGAAGGGGAGGAGCAAATGGGTCTTTACAGTGGTCTATAGATTGATATAGATCTTTTACTTTTAATTATGATGTTTCCTATACATTTTAGTTTTTGTAAATATATTTACTTTATATTAGACTAAAAACGTTATCTTTTATGTCTATTTTAATGAGTTTTTATTAATTAGTATTGTTTTATTCAATTATTTTTCTTTGTTGATTGAGAAACTTATGTAATATTTTTGTTTTATTCTGTTCACAGAGTGAATTACATTCCAGAAATACATGCAACTTTTGTCAGATTTTATTTAAGTTATACTTTCCTCATAAAATAAGGTGGGAAGTATAATGCCATTTTATATTCCCTGGAAAGATTGTTATTATTTTTTCTTTAAATGCATAGAAGAATGTATTTGCAAAGTCATCCAGGCCTAAAGATGTGTGTTTGCACGTGTAGGAAGGTTTTAATTGTGAATTTTATATCATATATATATATATACACACACACACATAAAGACACATATATGTGTATTTACATAGGCATATATTCTGAATTTTTCTATATTTTTACATTAGGTTAATTGTGTTGTTCTAAGAATTTGTCTGTTTCATTTAAATTGTTAAATTTATTTCCATAAAGTGGTGCAAAATATTCTTTCATTTTCTTTTCAAGAACTGTAGGATTAGTAATGATTATCAGATCTTAGTAATAGTATCTTCTCAGTTTTATCCTTGATCCATTTTGCCTGGGATTTATCAATTTCATTAGTCTTTTTATAGAACCATTCTGACTTTGTTGGGCCTTTCCATGCATGCTTATCTGTATTATTTTCTTCTACTTCCTTTGGGTTTAATTGCTTTTCTTTGACTAATTTTGTGAGACAGATATTAAAATCTGATTTTCAGATTTTCTTCTTTATACTTAATGCTATCAATTTCCTTCCAAGCATGTTTGTGGCTGAAGGCTGCACATATATACATATTATTTCATTATCATTAGTTCAAATATTGTTAAATTTTTATTGTAATTAATTTTAAACCATGAGTTAAACTATAATATATTAAGGAATAAATATATATAATGTATATATAATATATATAATATATATATTCTGGTATGATTTGGTATTATATATGTATAATATATATTATATATAATATACATTATTTCTATATATAGTAGAAATATTATATATTATATTCTATATATATATTATGTATTCTATATATAGAAATAATCTATATATTTATATAATATTTCTATTCCTATATCCAATATATAAGGAATATAATACATTCTTTAATTTTGAAAAGAAGGTTATCTCTGTACTACTGAATTCTAGCTTAATTCAACTGTGATTTGAGAATATGTGCATAATCTAATCCTTAAGTATTTATTTATATTTGCACTTTATTTCAGGATATAATCAATTTTGATGAATTTTTCTTTTGTACTTGTAAAGAATGTACATCTTCTATTTATGGATACAGAGTTACATATATGCCAAATAGGTTAAATTTAGTATTTCTTTTTTTCAAATATTATATTCCTTTAATACTTTTTTGTCTATTTGTAACAAGTGCATATAAAATTAAAATGTTATAACATCCTGGTGTATTGACATTTATTATTAGGATATGTCACTCTTTATCTGCTTGTCTCCTATTGGTGAAGCTATATTTCTTTTGATTAGTGTTTCATGACTCTTACTGTCAACTTTTCTGTACCCATCTAGTCAAGGTGTATCATTTTTAAACAGCTTATAGTTATATTTCTATTGGATGTCTTGTTTGACAACCTTTACTTTTAATTTACTTAAAAATTTAGTTCATTTATATCAATGTATTTTTCTTTAATTCTATTTTGTTTAATATTGGTTTAAATCTTGTTTTATTTCTTTTATGTTTCTCTTTCTCCTATTGTTTCCTTTTCTGAAGTATTAATTACTATTTATTATTGCATTTCCACTCCCATTAATTTATTAGTCACACATTCTACCAATATTCTTTCAGAGATTTTCCTAGAGATTACAGTGTTTATCATTGCTTTATTGAAGTATAATATAAATTAGTATAATATATAGTATAGTATAATAAATTATTATTGAAGTATAATATAAATTCTAGACAATGTAAAGATCTTTAAAAATGGATTATTATTATTAATATTTTATACAGTTACTATTCATTTAAATAAACCCACATATTTGAGCTTTGTATTGCTGTTCATGCCTCTTTGCATTTCCATTGTTTTCTGGGATAATTTTTCTTTTTCTAAAGTGTTTCTTTTTGTATTTCTTTCAGTGAGAGTCTGATGGTAATTAACTTGCTCTTTTTTTTTGTTGTTCCAGAAGAGTGTTTCTTTTTATTTAAGAATATTTTCCTTGAATATAGCATTTTTGTTGTTAATTTCTTCTTGCACATTGATGACGTTCTTTCATTTTCTTTTGGCTTCCATTGTTTTCCATTAATATGTCAAACTCTTTGATTTATTGTTCCTATCTTGAAGGTAATACATCTTTATTTCCCCAGTGGCTTTAGATTGTTTGTCTTTGTTTTTCATCATTTTCTATGATGTGATTTGGTATGATTTATTTGTTTTTATCTGACTTTGTATTCATAGTACTTCTTGAACATATGCTTGTTGTCTTTTGTTGTATTTGGAAAACTGTCAGCATTATCTGTTTGAATATGGCTTTTGACACTTTCTCTACTTCCTTTCCTTCTGTGACACCTTTTCATGGTGTCTCTTGTGTCTCTTACTCTGTTTTCTGCATTTCTCGTTCTTTTTTCTCTGAAAAGTTCAATCTGAATATTTTTTTGTCTTACAAATTTTCCAGTTCTTTTATTCTCTCTTGAGCTATGTCTAATCTGGATTTAAACCTATCTACGTTATAGAATTTCCATTTAATTCTTGTTATAGTTTTCAGTTTTCTATCTCGTTACTATAGATTGTGCTAATAACTTCAATCAAGATCTCGATCTTCTATGGTTTCTTTTCGTCTCTTCTTTTCAGTCAATGACTGCTTTTTTTAACAGCTTTATTGAGATTTGGTTCACATACTGTACAATTCACTCATGTATAGCATATAATTCAATGGTTTTTAGTCTATTCACAGAGTTGTGCATCTATCACCACATCTAATTTTGAAACAATTTTATCGCTCCAAAAAGGAAACTATTGCTAATGGGTACAGACTCATTAACAATGACTATTTGTTTTGTTTCATTTTATTTCAAGCTAGCTATTATGTGTGAAAATTTGTATAGACAACTTAGACTCTGGATGATATTACCTCCCTCCAAAAAGGTTAGGGGTTGAACTCATCTAGTAAATTTCCATCATTTTGTAGCTGAAGAAACTCAAGTGTGGTATGAAGATGAAGTGACCAGTTCAAGATTCTACTCTAGCTTCTGATAGAAACAAAATGAAAGGCTCAATTCTTTTAGTTCTACTCCACAGGTTCAGATAAAGTATATAGTATATAAAGAGAGAATAAATATCAAATGAAAGAAATTAGAATATATAACTGAGGTAAGGATGTGAAATGCATTGTTTTGAAACTATAGAAACCAGTCTATTTATACATTGTTTCTTCTAATCTTTCTTTCTTTTGTTTTTGACTGTAATATCATGGCACTTAAAGTTAAATTTCATTTTTAACTATATTAAATTTTATTGGCTTGAGAATTCTTTTTTTATAATCACAGAAATTACATACCTGTTTCCACAGTAGACAATTTTATTAGGCATGGTTAATTCAAATTTGAGTTGTAAATTAACTTTGATATTGCTTATAAATACAAAAGGAATAATTAACTTATTAAAAGCAAAAAATATCGATTATTTTTTCCTTACAAGTCTAGGTATAGAATATATCCTCTTTCATAAAAAGTGACTATGCATTCATAAAATGACTACATATTCCGGTAAAGTAGTAGTGACTTGTTCTGGCATGAAATAAGCTCAGGTGAAATTTTTAATAAGCAAGAATTTAATGTAGTATCTTCATCTCCACAGATGAATATATTTCATCTTTTTAAATATATTAAAATAACTTCCTTCATGTTAGGATAACATATGCTTTTCCATTTTACAACAATTGGCGCAATTTATAGAGAAAATTGAAAAGGACAAGCGGATAGTATTAAAGTCACCAAGCATGTTATTGAATTAGAAGTAAACAACTATGCTTTAGAAAAGCAGCTACCATAGAGTTTAGAATAATGAAGCTATACTTCAAACTATATATACATATATATATACATATATACTATGTAAACAATTAAGAATATATGAATGGTAATATTTTCTAAAATCTGTGAGGTTATAGACGAAAACATAAATATCACTATTTGATACATTTATACTGCTGTGGAAATTTTTTAAATTCATAATTCATAGCCTATGCACATTATGCTTTAATTTGATTCTTTCTTTTAGACTCTTTGGTCTTCAGTTAGTGAAATTTATTTTCTGTGCATATGTAGGTCAACAGCAACAACAAAATTTCTATAATTTCCATTTAATTAAAACTATAATAATTAAGTTAATTAGTGTAGTAGGAAGAATTCTAAGATGATCCCTATGATTTTTAGTAAATCCCCTGATTATGTAAATTAAGTGAAGCCCCTGATTATGTTATATTACAGGGCAAGGGGATCTTGCAGATGTAATTAAGATTTTTATTCAGTTGACTTTGAGTTAATCAAAATGGAGATTATCAAGGTGAGCCTAACCTAATAACCCAAGCCTTTTAAAAGCGGAGGGTTTCCTTTGGCTGTTCACAGAAATCAGACAGATTCAAAGGATAAGAGAGATTCCAGGAAGGTTCTCCAGTGCCTTGATGGAGGGGGCCATAGGGCAAAGACGTGAGAGCTGCCTCAGAGGCAAGGGCAGTCCCTAGCTGACAGCCAATGTGAAAATGATGACTTCAATCCCATGACCATAGAGTAATCATCCTGCTAACAATCTGAAGAATGAATCTGAAAGCAGATATTTTCCCAAAGCCTCAAGATGAGAACTCAGAGCAGCGGACACTGGGATGTTAGTCTTATGATGCCCTGAGCAGTGATCCCAGTCATATAATGGCCTGGAATTCTGACCTGCTAAAACTAGGAGATAATAAGTAGGTGTTGTTTTAAGCTGCTAAATTTGTGGTAATTTGTTACCCAGCAGTAGGGAACTAATCCAGTAAGTAAAATTTGCTTGATGGATTGATGAAAATCACTTACATGTTCAAAGAGACAAGCTTGGGTTCATTGACTCTGTAGGCTAGTTTAGAGTTACTGGGTTGTTGGCTGATAATTAGGATAAGCAAGGTGCTTGGTGTGGGACAAAATGGGGCCCACATTCCCTGAGTCCAAATTTTGTCTGAATTCTCATATGAATGTGGATAAATAATTTGGATTTGGAGAATCTTAGAGTCTTCCTTGGAAAATTCCTAGAAGCAAAAGTGATCTTTATCACTGTTAAATGATGGGAAAGTATTACAGACTAGAAATGGCAGCCTTTCTTATGGGCAGTTCCTGAGTAAAGAAAGAGAAAACAGATCATGTAAAACTATAAAACATCATAAACAAATCTAATTCTGGATGAGAAGTGAGCCCAAAGAGAGAAATTTGAAGAAGTTGATAGGGAAAAACAAAGCATTCTAGAAATAGTTATACAAAGAACACAGTACCAAAGCCATCTAGAAGCCAGGGAAGAAGAATATTGGTTATGTTTTAACATAACCAAAGAGACCTGCAGCACCTCAATGAAAATAAATGATTAATGGGAGTTTTTTTCAGGCACTATAGCAGATGCAGCAGTAATATTTTGGGACTTCCTCTGAGTTACACCCTATAGGTGCTGTCTATAGTTCAGGTTTGTACCCGCACAATTTTGAATAGCTCTATTATCTTGGCAACTGGCAAAATATAATGTATTTATGTTTATAATATACATGTAAAATATAGATAATACTTGCTAATATTTTAAAAATCTCATTCATATACTTTTTAGATATCCCTTCTCATTATTGATTCTATGGTATTTCATTCATTCATTTTCTGTCTCATTCTCTGATTTTATTTATTCTAGTCAGAAGAATTTACTTACATATCCTACTAGTTATGCCTTTTGAATGATATTAACTATTATCCTCATCATTTTTTTGCTCTACACTTTCTTTGGATTGGTTTATTGTTCATTTTAAAATTTGAATGATTTGAATGCATAACTAATATTTTTTATTCTTTTTCCCTTTAATGAGGAAAGTATTTATAAGTCCATGATTTTCCTTCAATAAATTTTGATTGTATACTACAAAGATTGAGATACTACTTTATTATCATAACTTCTCAGATGTAATTCTCACTTCATATTAGGTACAATTGTTAATCTGTAGAACTGTTGAAAAGTTATGTCAGTTAAGGTGAAGTTTGAATTAAGACTTGTTGACAAAAATAAACCAGGTATGCAGACATCTGGGCAAAGAGCATTTCAGGTAAATACTGTGCAAGTCCAAATGTGGAAAGAACTTGGCAGTATATGAACAGAACTAAAGCCATACCATGTGTCCACCTTCCCTAAATCAAGCCAGGTTTTTTCACCCAAAGGCCTCCTTGAAGTACCTTTACCTGAATGACTGCACCAATTTCCTTTCCAGATTTGGTATACTTCCTGAAGGAACGTGGAAATAAGCTCCAGAAGACAAATCCAATTTCTCGTTAAGCAGACAGAGAGAGATAGAAAGACTAAGCCATTAAGGAGGATCAATATAGGTATGTTTAAGGGAAAACTTGCTTTCTTCTGCTAAGGCACAATCAAGTAACAATCATCTCCTTAGTCAGCCTAGATGCTTTGATCAAAATGCCAAAAATATAAATAAAATCCATTTGAGAAGGGATGATCTGAAAAGGAATAACCTGATTAATGCATTTTGATGTTAAATGTAATAGATTTTTGCCAACTACTTCGAGTTTCTCCAGTGATTAATCTTAATTACCAGGCATTACAATAAACTCATCTTGACGTACCTGACACTGTCTCGCACCCCATGGAAAATAGTAGGCGAAAAATAGGTGTACTTTACTGTATATTTTACTCTTTTACTTTCTTGGTAACAAATGCAAAGGATGATAGATCTTTAGAATAAACATTTGGTTCAATACGTCAGTGTATGTGTTCAAAAGATTACAGTTGTCTCTGACTCTTTATTGCCCCTAACTCTGATGAAAACACAATGCTTAAATGTATAGTAGACTAATCTCTCAGAATCTGAAAATCAAATTACTCTTTTCAAGAAAACTCAGGAAGTGTTACATAAATATTTTCTTAAAAGTTATTACCTCTTGTATTAGTTTCCTAGGTTGCCTTAACAAACCGCCACAAACTGAGTGACAAAAAAAAACTTTATTCTTTCACAGTTTGGTGGCTAGAAATCTAAGTCAAGGTATCAGAAAGGTTGGTTCCCTCTTGAGAGCTTTGTGGGAGAGTCTGTTCCATGCCTCTCACCTAGCTCCTGGTGGCTGCCATTAATCTTTGGTGTTCCTCGGCTTCTAAATGCATGTCTCCAATCTTTGCCTCTACCATCACTTGGTATTCTTCCTATGTGTGCTTGTGTCAAAATTTGCCTCTTGTTATAAGGATTCCAGTCATTGGATTTAGGGACCACCCTAACCCAATATGACTTAACTTGATTTACATCTGCAAAGACCCTATTTTTAAATTAGGTCACATTCATAGGTACCAGGGGTTAGGGCTTGAACATATCTTTTTGGAGGACACAG
Organism: Ceratotherium simum simum; assembly: GCF_057802395.1. Lineage (NCBI taxonomy): Eukaryota > Metazoa > Chordata > Mammalia > Perissodactyla > Rhinocerotidae > Ceratotherium > Ceratotherium simum. The sequence continues at coordinate 27,468,603 of NC_141910.1, read as the reverse complement.
TTCAACCCCCAACATCTCTTCTTTAACTTCTCTCAGCAATTGTATTTGTCAGGGTTCTCCAGAGAAACAGAACCAACAGGATATACATATAAAATAAATGTGTGGCTGAAAAAAATGGGTTGGGGCTAGCTGTAGGGCCTTGTCAGGTTCTAGTTAGGAATTTAAACACGGTTCTCTAAGCATTAGATATTTATAGCAAGGAAGCTATTTTTACCAGCTATGCATTTTTGAAATTTAGCTGTTTTGACATGTAGAGGATATATTGAGGACATTAGTGGCTGGTGTCAGGGAAAATTATTAGAAGGTTATTGCTATGGTCAGTCAAGAGAAGATGAGGGGCTGAAATATTGGAGTAGATGTGAGAATGCAGAGAATGAGAGAAATGAGAGAGATCTCTTCCATGACTCATTACATTTTATGTAAAGTATCAAATGCCTATTTAAAACTTAGGTAGTAGATTAAACATCCCAAAAATTGTTGAGAAAGAAGGTAAATTTACCATTCAACAAATGTTAAGCACCTCCTCCCTATAAAGCATTTTATAATGACATGATCTGATATTGTGATTCTGTCATAGTGTTTACCCAGTCTCCATTTTCACCTTCTTCTAACTTGCCTTCAACACAACAACAGCAAAAGCATTGGCAAAGGATTTTAGGCTCAGTGTTGGGAGCTGGAAGGGATGCTCGGGGTAGAGCAGGCCCCAGAGAGGGAAGGTAAAGCAAATAAAGTATTTTGCTGACCTTACCTCCAAAGTAGCATTTGTTGAAAGGTGAAATTAAAATCAGTTTTTAAAAACGTCTTCTAGTTTCTATGTAAAATTTCAATATTTATAAATGAGTTAGTCAGCCTCAGACAAATGCATATAGTATCATTTAAAAATTCTCTGAAAGTTATAAATCATAATCTTCAGGAAAATGTAGCCTTCTAACCTCTAAAATCTGTGACTTGTTGCTAATTAGCATTGGTAACTGCTGAATATACCTCTCACTGTACTCTTCAACAATTCAGTGGGAATTGAGATTTTTCAGTAAGGACCTCTTAATCTCCCTATTGCACTAGATCTTCTTTTAACATGACTTTTCCACTGTAGCTCTGAGTTATATTTCCAGAATTTTTTCTATATTGAATTGCATGCCTTTGTCTTATGCAAGAGTATTAACCTAGGTATATTAGTATGCAGTTACATTTCTCTTTGTTTGCTATCTTTTTTCCAATTAGCCGCTTTATTTAAATTGTAAAGTTAGAATTTAATTACTATGTTTTAATTAATTAGCTTTAATGTCCACTGTGAAGTTCTACCAACTTTCCCTGCATTGTTTCAGAAGTAAGTTCTTACTATATATTACTGCTGAATGTTTCACAAGTTATTATTTCTCAATGATTCATTATACGTTTAATATTTTAAAAGTTTATAGAACATAAGAAATCAATGTAAAAAGAAACTCAGTTTATGGAATCACATTCAGTAGGGGTGTTAAAGTTTCCCTAATGTTTGTATGAGACCGATTGAGGGGTATATGAGGCTGGTTGAGGGATTCCTTTGTAACAAACAGTCTCATGTGCCTCTAATAATGCATTTGTAACTTATGCCAGTGACTCATTGTACATCCTGTGCTTACGCATCATTACTACTGACTCCTAAGTTCTGCAGTAGCACTGAGATCTGCCTTATGATTTAAACATCAGACAATCTGGTTTACTCTCTCTCAGGACCTCCCCTACACCCCCCTCCCAGGGCTTCCCTATCAGCACTTTTTATGTAGTAGTTTGTTATATTAGCAATAGGAAACTAATACAGATTTTGGTACCTGAAAGTGGGGTGCTACTATAACAAATACCAAAAAATGTGGAGGTAACTTTAAAATTGGGTAATGGGTAGAAGCTGGAAGAAGGAGCATTATAGGAAATGCCTGGATTTCCTTGAACAGACTGTTGGTAGAAATATGGGCATTAAAGTGCTGCTAGTGAAGGCTCAGCAGAAGTGAGGAGCACAGTAGAGAAAACCTATCTTGTCTTAGAGAATACTTAAATCATCATAAACAGACTATTGGCAGAAATATGGACATTAAAGTAACTGCTAGTGAGAGTTCAGAAGGAAACGAAGGAAATTTTACTGGAAACTGGAGGAACTAGTGTTCTTATTACATAATGGCAGGACACTTAGCTGATTGTATCTTACAGTTGTATGGAAAATAGAAGTTGTAAGTGATGAACTTGGATATTTAGCTAAGGAGATTTCCAAGTAAAATGTTGAAGATGTGGCTTGATTTCTTCTTGCTACTTATAGTAAAATGTGAAAGATAAAAATTCAGAGATAAACTGTTAAGCAAAAAGGAATCAGGAATTGATGATTTGGGAAATTCTCAGATTATCCAGAGTTCAAGAGATGCTATTATTAGGGGATTTATTGTCAGGAAAGCATACTCTATGGAGAAAGCCAAGGATATGGCTGGACAACATTTTGCTAGTATCAAAAGGATCAAAAGATGACAGGATTTAGTCACTCTGAAGATTTTTTGAACAGATAAGTCACATGAATCATAAATTTCCTCAGTAATCTCAGCAGAAGCTTGGTGTAGTGATAGGATTGTCCAGAAAGATCTGTGGAGGAGCCTCTTATCTAATAGGATGTATCTTCATGACACATGGGGGAGACCATCAGGCTCTTGAGAATGTAATACCAGCAAAAATGCTGCCTGCTTGGACTGAAAGGGACAGAAAGCGGAGATGTGACTACAAAATCAGAGGTGAGAGATGCAATTTCAAGCCAAGGAATATCAGCAGCCTCTAGAAGCTGGAAAAGGCAAAGAACAGATTCTCCCCCAGAGCCTCCAAAAGGAACCAACCTTACCAACATCTTGACTTTAGCCCAATGAGACTGATTTTGTACTTCTGACCTTCAGAAGTGTAAAATAATGTGTGTGTATTTAAGTTACTCATTTTGTTATAATTTATTACAGCACCAATAGGAAATTGTTAGAGATTTTGATTCCTTTTGGAATCATTGTTACATAAATGGATGAAGGAAGGCTTGAGTGGGTCCTTAATAGTGGGTTCCGGGTAGGTTTGCTGGGAAAAATACATTTTCCTAACAATTAGGAATAATTGTTTCCTAACAATTACCTTTACATAATGGCATTAGGTTCTTTTGCCATGTTGTTGTCAAGAACGTTCAATCCTCATTAGACTATCAGTTCTCTGAGGGGAAGGGTTCTGCCTTTCTTATTTTTACTGTTTTTTCAGCACCTAACAGTACCAGTGTCTGGCCATGGTAGACATTCAATAAATAGTCATTGACTGGAATATATGAATGAATGAATCAATCAATGAATGAATCAATGAATGAATCAATTAACGAATGAAAACTGGTTATTTTATCTTAAAACTTTATTTCATTCTTTTGCCTTAGCACAAAGCTTCTGTTCTTGGTTACCCTCTAATGACCTCATATCTTAAGTAATAGAGTTTCATAATAATTAGTCCCCCCAACTTCTTTCTCCTCTACTCTATCCTCCTTCTAGATTAATCTTTCTAAATCAGAGCTCAGACATGTCACTTTCCTGAACAGTAACCTGGAGACTTAATGACTTACTCATCAATCATAAACATCTTATCCTGCCATCTAAGGCCTTCTAACACTAGCTTCACCCTATTTTTCTAGCCTAAACTCACTGCCCTCCTATATATATTCTATACCAACTACTGCTTCCTTACCTTGAACTTCCCCACCTCTCCATCTCATCTACTTGGAATGTTCTTTCCTATCACTACCACCTCCATCTGTCAAAATCCTATCCAACCTTCAGTATTTCCTTTAAGCTGTCTTTTTTAATCCCTCAGAAGACATCTTTCTCTTCTTTGAACTTTCAAAACACTTTTTGTACCTATAGTAATTTGTGTGTTATTTCTCCATATTGCCTTCTCCCCGTGAGTTGGTAAGTTCCTTAAGAAGAGGAACCATACCTTACTCATCGTGTTATCTTCTGAGGTATTTAGAACAATAAGTTCCCAGATTTAAAAAAAAGAAAAAAAATAAGAAAAGAAAAAAGTTCAATCCTGGCACATCCATTTATTTTAAGAGTCTAAATTCTGCCAATTTCTCAGCTTCTAAATTAGCCTTTTAGTACTTATCTCACATAAGGAGAATTACCTTTATTTTACTATCTTGTGTGTGAGGGGGAAGAGGCTACAGCAGAAGCAGTAATTCTGGGAATAACTGAGAGCTTAAAAAAATTTTCTTAAGCTTGGAATCAATATGTGGTGAAGCCTCTTACGTAATAGAATGAATCTTCATGACATATGGGGGAGACCATCAAGGTTCTTGAGAATGTAATACCAGCAAAAATGCTGCCTGCTTGGACTGAAAGGGACAGAAAGAGGTACAGAATGATACAGAAACAGTACCGTTTCATGCTGCTGTTTTATCAAAATGAATTTCAAGCACATTAGAAACCCTGGATTTAGCCATGTGGTCTGCCAGATGTTGAGCCATCATACCACATTTCATAGAGTTAGTTCTAGAGCCTAACAGGATATAATGTATCTTATCCAAAATCATAACCTGAGGTATTACATTGGATAGTTTTCATACAAATAAAGAAAATCTCCATACCCTTTAGACTATGGTAAATTAGAATGAAACTTAGAAAAAAAAATAATCCAAAATGGGAATCTTAGTGTTATTGTTTGGAACTCAAGACATTGAAATAATTTAGTTAAATGGATTTCAGGCAAACTCTAGGGGTTATTTATTTATTATTTTGAAATTTACAAAGTCATTCAGTGATATCAAATCTATTCTGTTCACATGGTCACTCATTGAAGAAGAAAATTGAATACCACGCAAATTTAGCATTAAGTAGTTTGTTCTTTCTCCCTCAAACTACTTTGATGGCAGAGCCATTTGTAAGAATATTCTATAAATATTGACTCCTTAACAGAGCATCTTATTGAAAAGTACAACTTTATATATAGGAGGATTTTTTTTAACATAATCGAATTTGATCTTCACATCTTATAATTAAAGGATACAGTTTTCTACTGTCAGCTGGTCCCTAAAGCATATTTGATCAAAGACCCTATGAATAATAGTGAATACAATTTCATAATAATAAAATAATTATCTCAATATCTATTAAAGTAAATTTTCGTTACTTCAGGTCTTATCAAATAATTTGGACTCTGGATCAATTTAGTTAGGTGCTGTGTTGATATTTGCCTTATCTTTTGTTACCCAAAAAAGGTTGTTAGAAAAAGAATGAATAGAAATCCAGTGTAGAAAGAGAAGAAGCAATTTGATATATTAATTTGTTTTCAAGAACACAAAATAGCATGGGAAATCCCCAGGCCCTTATAGTGGAAAATTACAAGCGGAAGTCTGTTGAAGTCTGACAGCATTCTGAGTGATGAGTCTTTCTATTCCTCTAATGTGAGAAGGCTCCAAAACAATAAATCACATACTCACATTGTTCAACATTCTGACAAGTTTAAAATGTCAAATTATTGTGAATCAGCTGGGAATTTTATCTTGTTTATAATACTCCAGGATGCATCATTTTGTAAACATCAGCTTTTCTGCAGGTAGATTATAGGAGATAGCATTTGTTTACATCTGTTGAGGCCTCTTAAAAGCTCTTTGACCTGGACCAAATCCCATTGTTTATCTGGGCTCACTTTTCTCATCTGTATAACATCTATTTCCTTTAAGATATGTAGTTGCACAGCTTGAAGTAATCTAAAATTGTTTAGAGTTTTCTTGAATTCTAGTGTTAATAATCAGAAACTGTGGACAGATTCTGTATCCTTTAAATGTTTGTACCATCTTGGGTACAGTTAATTTCCCTTTGAAATAAATCGTGGTAGGAAAAAAACTCCAAAACATTTGTAGTTACTTTGCCTGTGTCTTAATCCAGCAATAGGACAGATGGTAAATACAGAATAACAAGATGCTGTGATATGACTGGGTATGAGTTAGGAAAATAGTATTGCAAGCTGGCTGACTACAAATAAGTAGCTACTTTTTCATTACATTAACAACATATTCCCTCAAAAGTGATTGGTATTTCTATGTGAAATAAAGGCAAATAAAAATAAGTGGAAAAGACTAGACGAGATGGTACATGCTTTACAGGCAAAAACCCTGTACAGGTTATTATTGTGTCTCGTTATTCCTATTTGACTGATGAGGGAATTAGGGTTGAGAGAACCCAAAAGCATTGCTCACATCACTAGGCTAGTAAGTGGCAAGGCTGTCTCATTTCCGTGGCAGTCCTTTTATCACTATGTTACGACACTGCCCAAGAAATGTATTGGCATGAAAGAAAGTAAAATATTGTGTACTTTGGATGATGGATGGAGCATTTTATTAAAGAGACAGACTTATTCTGCATCTCCTTAGCACTTTCTGTAATAAATCTTTCCATTTTGTAATAAAGTTTCCATTGTCTCATGTTTTAAAATATTGCTTCTTTTCTAAGACTGAAATTTAAGAAAATATTGCCACCTTGAGTGATTTATCTGCTGAAAAAACATACAATGCAACTACAAAAAATCAATTATTCGTTTTTCAGGTTTTTAAGGACTCCAACATTCTGAGAAATTGTATTTTTCTCTTTGATGCTATTCAATGATCACTCATCAGACTATATAGCAATCTCTTTAATTTATTAGTTTAATTAATTAGGTAAAATAGAATATTCTGTTATTTGCCCACTCATTTTAGGAAACTGTTTCCTCACATAAAAAAAACTTTTCACACATAATTAGAACTTATTTTTTAAGTAGAAGAGAGGAAATGATAGAGTGCTGATGAATCAATAAGATTTGTGCTTCAGTGTTTGCTATTTTACAGTTCAACTAGCTAAAAAAGTGGTATGATTAAACAAAACACATAAATAAAAGAATCATTGGTGTAGCCTAGGGAAGACTCTTTTATTGTTATTTTTCTTCAATTTTCACTATTTTTTAAATAGTGAACTCCCTTTTACATTTTGACACTGGCCCTGAGACTAAGAGATGAAACATTTTCATTTCACTATATTAAATTTGCTGTTAAAATAATACTCAGCATTTATAGCTTTGACATATATATTCCACGTTAGAGTTTCCCTGATTTTTTGTGAGTTAGTAAATCTCCAAAATTGTGCTATTTGTATACTTTTATGGAGCCTATCATTATTATGCCTTTAGTGTATCCCATTTGGAAGACAGTCATTTACTTATAAAAACACGTATTACTGTCATTTCAAACTGAAGTACCGTGATAAAATAGACAAGGGACCTACAGGTTTGTTCAGTTGCTCACTCTTTACTTACTAATGACCTAGATAACCAAACTGATGTTTGAGTGATCAACGGACCAATAATTTGGTGTACAAGGAATATCATTGGTTTACTTTTTGATATAAGATTATAAAGCACGTGTATACATGAGTGGCAACTTTAAAAATAATGAAACAACAATTTTAAGCTTCTGTCAACAAAATCTCAACACTCCCTCCTTTGTAGACAAGGGTGGTTTGTCACACTTTTTTTTTTTTTTTAATTTTTTGTTTATTGCAGTAACATTGGTTTATAACATTGTAAAAATTTCAGGTGTACATCATTGTACTTCTATTTCTGCATATGTCACACGTTTTTAAAATTATTTATCCCCCCTTTATCCCTCAGCATTACTTATGTGTGTGTGTGTATGTGTGTGTGTGTGTATGGTTTTAAGCAAGCTTTTAAAAACTTCAACGTCATATGTGAGCATTTTATGAGATCAATAAGGATTCTAGATAATTTTGAATGATTTTTAGAATAGTGCCAATGTTTATTTAACTGTGTCATATTGTTTGGCATTAGCTTTTTTTTGTTCTTCATGTTTCCCTTATTATAAATCATGTTGCAATAAACAACCTCTTTGTAAATTTTGTGCATGAGAGTTTCTCTTTTACCCCTCCTATTAGTACAAAATTGAATTGTTTTTATAATTTTAAAAAGTGAAATAGTTAAATACATCTTTACTTGTACATAGAAGACTTGCATTTTTTAACATAAGCTGATCCAATAACGTGTTAATAAAGAAGAAAAACTAGAGTCTAAATAAAATTCAATTTATTAGGATAGGTTTTGTGAATTACTGTGGGTATTAAATTAATCCTGAGCTTTTCATCCAGCCCCTTTGTTTTGGGAAAAGTACAGAATTTTATGAACTGAATCTCTCTTGCCTTCAATTATTTGTACTCCATGTTTTTTTAATTGAAATTAATGTGCCTTGGAATCTACAAATTGTTAAGGCAATCCTTTTTTCAAACTGTTGAGTTAATTCTGCCTGATTAAAATTTTTCTACAGCTCATAATTGGCTACACAAGTTTTTATTGTCATCTTTAATACTCAAACAGTTTATAACCAAATTTAATGATGCTAATCTGCTTTTCTGATCTATAATGCCTATGATTGCTGGTTGTCTAATACCTGTTAGAGCTACATATTTTTAGCCCCAGTACCTTCTAACCAGGTAGCATCAAATTGGTAGCAGTTATGTAATACTACCTTTTTTATTGAACCTAATAAGTTGCTGATGGAAAAGTCCGGGTAACTTAAACAGCTAAATCCATAAATATACGTGGGTCATGAAGAGAAAGCTACCTCCAACAGATTCAGAAAACAAGTCTGCAAGGGAATCTCTAACTCAAATATCCCAAATATTATTTCTTATTTTAATAGAGTATTTGTTATATGTGTACATTCAAACTGGAACGTTGTGTAGAAATGTTTTGCCAAAAAGCACTATACATTTTTGTTTCATTTAAAACAATCTTATATCATAAATGTTGAATTGTATCATACATTAGTAAAGCAATTGCTAATGTGTTTTTTTTAATTTTCTTAAAACGACCTACCCACCTCCTAGCCGATTTTTTTAATAGTTTTCTACTTTTCCTCAGGAAATGTTGATATATTCATGATCTGTCCAGTTTCTCACCAATTATATGTACCCTCTGTTTTTTTTGGTGAGGAAGATTGGCCCTAAGCTAACATCTGTTGCCAATCTTCCTCTTTTTGCTTGAGGAAGATTGTCACTGAGCTAACATCTGTGCCAATCTTCCTCCATTTTGTACGTGGGATGCCACCACAGGAAAGCTTGGTGAGTGGTGTGTAGGTCTGTGCGGGATCCGAACCCGTGAACCCCAGGTCACCAAAGCGAAGTGTGCAAACTGAACCACTATGCCATCACCAGGCTGGCCCCTATACCCTTTATTTTTTAGAGCACTTTTAGGTTCTTAGCAAAATTGAGCAGAAAGTACAGAGATTTCCCATTTACACCCTCCCCTACATATGCATAGCCTCCCCCATTATCCACAGCCCACGCCATGGCGTTACATTTGTTGCAGTGAACCTACATTGACATATCATCACCCAAAATTTATAGTTTACATTAGGGTTCACTCTTGGTGTTGTACATTCTATGGGTTTTGACAAAAGTATAATGACATGTATCCACTATTGTATTATCATACAGAATATTTCACTTCCCTAAAAATCCTCTGTGCTCTACCTATTCATCCGTTCCTCCCCCTCAACCCCTGGCAATCACTGATATTTTTACATTCTCCATAGTTTTGCCTTTTCAAGGATGGCATATAGTTGGAATCATACAGTATGTAGCCTTTTCGAATTGGCTTCTTTCACTTAGTAACATGCACGTAAGGTTCCTCTAGGTCTATTCATGGCCTGATAGCTCATTTCTTTTAAGCACTGAATAATATTCTACTCTCTGGATGTACCACAGTTTATTTATTCATTCACCTATCAAAGGACATCGTGCTTGTTTCCAAGTTTTGGCAGTTATAAATAAAGCTGTTATAAACATTCATGTGCAGTTTCTTTTGTGGCCATAAGTTTTCAACTCGTTTGGGTAAATACTAAGGAGTGTTATTGATGGATTGTATCATAAAATGTGTTTAGTTTTGTAAGAAACTGCCAAACTATCTTCCAAAGTAGCCATACCATTTTGCATTCCCACCAACAATGGATGAGAGTTCCTGTTGGTCCACATCCTTGCCAGCATTTGGTATTGTTAGTGTTCTGGATTTTGGCCTTTCTAATAGGTGTATAGTGGTATCTCATTGTTGTTTTAATTTGCAACTCCCTATTGACATACGATGTCGAATATCTTTTTATATGCTTACTTGCCATCTGTATATCTTCTTTGAGGAGGTATCTGTTCGGGACTTGGCTCATTTCATTTTTGAATTAGGTTGTTTTTTTTCTTATTGTTAAATTTTAAGAGTTCTTTACAATCTTAGATAACAGTCCTTTATCAGGTGTATCTTTTGCAAATATTTTCTCCCAGTCTGTTGCTTATCTTTCCTTTTTCTTCGCATTCTTGTTTTTAATTTTATTAAAGTTCAACTTAGCAATTATTTCTTTCATGGATCATGCCTTTGATGTTGTATTTAAAAAGTCGTCAACAAACCTAATGTCATCTAGATTTTATCCTCTGAGTTGTAGGATTGTTGTAGATGATATTTATTAATTTGAGAAAGTTCCCCTCTATTTCAAGTCTGTTGGGGGGTGGTTGTGAATAGATGTTGGAGTTTGTCAAATACTTTTTCTGCATTCATTGATGTGATCATATGATTTTCCTACTCTAGTCTATTGATGTAGTTGATTACATTGACTGGTTTTCAAATGTTGGACCAGACTTGCATAACTAGGATAAATCTCATTTAACTGTAGTGATGACATTTATTTATTTATTTATTTGTTGGATTAGATTTGCTAATATTTTGTTAAGAATATTTGCTTCTGTGTTACTGAGAGGTATTGGCCTGTAATATTTCTTTATTGTAATGCCTTTATCTGGTTTTGGCATTAGGATAATTCTTGCCTCATGAGATAAATTAAAAATTGTTCTTTCTACTTCTATTTTCTAGATCTTGCAGAGAATTGATATCATTTCTTCCTTACATCTTTATTAGAATTCACCAGTGAAACCATCTGAGCTTGATTTTTTACAAAAGGTTATTAATTATTGATTCAGTTTATTTAATAGATATACACTTATACAGATTACCTATTTCTCCCTGTGTGAGTTTTGATAATTTGTGTCTTTCAAAGAATTGGTAATTTTCCTCTAGGTTATCAAATTTGCGGGCAGAGTTGTTTATAGCATATTGTTATTATCCTTTTACTATATATGAGATCAGCAGTGATGACCCCTCCTTCATTTCTGATATTGTTAATTGGTGTATATTTTCTTTGTTTTCATGATTATCCTTACTAGAAGTTTGCCAATCTTGTTGATCTTTTCATAGAACAAGCTATTGGTTTTGTTGATTTTCTCTATTGTTTTTCTGTTTTTAATTTTGATTTCTGCTTTAATTGCTATTACTTCTTTTTTTCTGCTTGCTTTAGGCTTAAATTACTCATTTCTTTGGTTTCCTTAGGTGGAAGCTCAGGTTATTGATTTTACTGCTTTCTTTTTCTCTAATATATACACTTAATACTATAAACTTCCCTCTAAGCACTGCTGTCGCTGAATCCCACAAAATTTGCTATGTTGCATTTTCATTTTCATCTAGATCAAAATACTTTTTAAATGTCTCTTGAGACTTTTTTGATCCATATGTTATTTAAAAGAATTTTTAAAATTTTCAAATATTTAAAATTCTAAGAAACTTTATCCAGCTATTTTTTTGTTATTGATTTCTAGTTTAGTTCTGTAGTGGGCTACAAAATACTTTGTATGATTTCTATTATTTTATATCTGTTCAGGTGTATTTTATGGCCCAGAATGTGATCTATCTTGATAAATGTTCTAAATGAGCTTGAGAAGAATGTATATCCTGTTGTTGTTGTGAAGTATTCTATAAATTTAAATTAGATCAAGTACATTCGTAGTCACGTATATACTTACTGATTTTCTGGCTGCTCAATCTAACAGTTACTGACAGAGATGTGTTGAAGTCTCTTATTGTAGTATTGGATTTGTCTATTTCTCCTTGCATTTCTAACAGCTTTTGCCTCACGTGTGCTGATGATCTGTTGTTAGGTACATACATGTTAAGGATTGTTGTGTCTTCTAAAATAATTGATACTGTATCATCGTCGTGCAATGACTCTGTTTATACCTGATAATTTCCCTTGTTCTGAAGTCTGTTTTATCTGAAATTAGGTATTCTAGCTTTTTAAATTTGCTTAGTGTTAGCATGGTATATATTTCTCTGTCTTCTTACTTTTATCCTATCTAAATATTTATACTTCAAGTGGGTGTCTTGTAGACAATATAGTTGAGTCTTATTTTTTATAATTGATTCTGACAATATTTTTCTTTTAATTGCCATATTTAGATGATTCACACTGAAAGTGATTATTGATATATTTGGATTAATATCTACCTTGTTTTCTTTTTTTGTGTGTGTGTGTGTGAGGAAGATCAGCCCTGAGCTAACATCTGTGTTAATCCTCCTCTTTTTGCTGAGGAAGACCTGCTCTGAGCTAACATCTATTGCCAATCCTCCTCCTTTATTTTCCCCAAAGCCCCAGTAGATAGTTGTATGTCATAGCTGCACATCCTTCTAGTTGCTGTATGTGGGACGCGGCCTCAGCGTGGCCAGAGAAGCCGTGCGTTGGTGCACGCCTGGGATCCCAACCCCGGCTGCCAGTAGCGGAGCGTGCGCACTTAACCGCTAAGCCACAGGGCCGGCCCCCTTGTTTTCTATTTGTTACATTTATTCTCTGGTATTATCCCCTCTCCACTTTTTCTTTCTTCTCTGGTGTAAATTGAGCATCTTATATGTTTTCATTGTATCTCCTCAATTAGCATTTAAGTTATATTTTTAATAAAAATTTAGTGATTGCCCTAGAGGTTCTAATATACACTTATACTAATCTAAGTCCATGTGCAAATAACACCATAGAGCTTCAGGTGTACTACAGGTACCTTGTATTACTTGCTGATTCTTTCCTCCCATCCCTACTGATACTGATGTAATTCATTTCACTTTTCCAATAGTAACATTTTTATTATTATTATTTTAAACAGGCAGCTAACTTTTAGATCAATTAAGAATAAGAAAATGGAATATTCCATTTTACCGTCATAATTCTTTCTACAACACTTTCCCTTTATGAACATCAGTTTCTGATCTATATCATTTTCCTTCTCTCTGAAGATCTTGTTTTAACATTTGCCAGTCATAAATTCTCCCAATTTTTGATTGTCTGAGAAATTCTATTTCTACATCACTTTTGAAGGATAATTTCACTAGATACAGATTCCTTGTTGATGGTTTTCTTTGTTCAACACTTAAAATATTTTATTTCACTCACTTCTTGTTTGCTTGGTTTCTAACGAGAAGTCTGCTATAACTCTTACCTGTGTTCTTCGATGTGTATTAGTCTCCTAGGGCTGCCATAACAAATTACCATTTTCTGGGTTGCTTAAAACAACAGAAATTTTTTCTCTCGTAGTTGTGGAGGCTAAAAGTCTGAGATCAAGGCATCAACACGGTTAATTCTTTCTGGAAGGTCTGAAATAGAGTCCGTCCCATGCCTCTCTTCTAGCTTCTGGTGATTGCCAGCAATCTTTGAAATTCCTTGGCTTATAGATGCCTCCATCTGCACATGGTGTTCTTTCCTCTGTGTGTCTGTACCCAAATTTGCCTCTTTTTATATGGACATCAGTCATTGGATTAGGTCTTACCCTATTCCAGTATGACCTCATTTTAACCTGAGCACATCTGCAAAAACCCTATTTTCAAATAAGGTCACCTTAATGGTACCAGAAGTTAGAATTTCAACATACCTTTTTGAGGAGCACATTAAATCCACAATAGGTAAAATTTCCCCCCTTTGGCATTATTTAAAATGTTCTCTTTGTCTTTGAGTTTTGCTGTTTGCATGTGATATGATCAGGTATAGATTTTTGTTCTTTTTATTTTATTTTACTTTGTGTTTCTCTTGCTTGGTGTTTCCTGAGCTTCCTGGTTCTGTAGTTTAGTGTCTATAATTAGTTTTGGAAAGATCTTGGCCATTGTTACCTCAAATATTTCTTCGGCTGTGTTCTCTCTTTATTTTCCTTCTGATATTCCAATTATGTGTATCTTTTTAAATTTTTCCCGAATTCTTGGATGTTCTGGGTCTTTTTCCCCCCATTCTCTTTGTATTTGAGTTTAGAACGTTTCTATTGACCTAGTCTACTCTTAGTATGCAGATATTCATTAAAATTACCATTTAGGGGGCCGGCCCGGTGGCACAAGCGGTTAAGTGCATGCGCTCCGCTCCACTGCAGTGGCCCGTGGTTTGCTGGTTTGGGTCCCAGGCATGCACCCAAGCACCGCTTGTCAGGCCATGCTGTGGCAGCGTCCCATATAAAGTAGAGGAAGATGGGCACGGATGTTAGCCCAGGGCCAGTCTTCCTCACAAAATAAATAAATAAATATTTACCATTTAAATGTTCCTATTAGTTTATAGCTCCAGTGACTTCTGCTTTAGACAAAGAGATCTCAGCTGTGACTCTCTCAATTCATCTGTCTCTCCAGATATCATGGTGGTGGGCAGTTTGCCCTGCAACCTCATTTCTCTAATGGGTCACAGAAAAGTCATTGATTTTTAGTTTGTTAAGTTTTTTCTTGTTTTAAAGAGGGGAGTATGACTTCCAAGCTCTTTACATAGTGCAGCTGAAACTGGATGTCTCCACTGATTATGCCCCCCCGCACCCATAAAACATATTTTATTATTTATTGGATCTCTTTGAGTACTTATTATTCTAACTAAACAAAATTGTCATCTTGCTCTAACAACAATTCAGTATCAGTGGAAACACATACTTCACATATTAATCTTGTTTTTCCTCCTTTTGGTTACCACATTCTGCTAAATATACTTGTAGCTCTGTGTATATTCATCAGTTTAAGTCAAACTTTTCAGATTGTTCAAGTTTTCAAACTCAAAGTGACCTGTGGAAATTGAAAAGTAAATTCCTTCTAGGTGGCCGTGAAATTTCTGCTGACGTAAAGGAAGGGGAATTCCCTCATTCAATTCTTCTCCTATGCAAAATTATACACCCAAAACCAACAGCAAATAACATCATAAACACAAAATGCTAAAGCCAAACTATTTAAATCAGAAGAATGACAGGAATACTTACTAGCATAATTACTAATCAACATTTTGAGATTCTAATTAACACAATATGAAAATAAAATAAAGGCATCATTTTAAAAGTGTTAACATAAAGAAACTATTACATTATAAAAATATTAATGAAATAATTACCTCTCAGTAGAAATTATGATTATATAATTACACAATCCTTTAGAAGTCAGCAAAAGTTAGTAGAATTAAAAAGAGAAATTTATGTCAGGTGGATATAAGATAAATACACAAAAATCAATAATTTTTTAGCTTCTACTTAAAATAATCAACTAGAAGTGGAAGTTACTTCAATCACAATAACAATAAAAGATATGAATATTTAAGTGTAAAATAAACAAGATAGATCTAAAAGGATAAATGGTAAAATCTATACAATTTTATTAAAGGAAATGAAGCCTTAGACAATTAGAGCAATATGACATATTCCTACAAGGGAAGAATCAATATCATCAAAATATTATTGATCTTTAAATTAATACATATAATTAATGCAATTACAATTAAAATCCAATCAAGTGTATGTGTTTAACAATACAAATGGTGTTAAAGTGTATAGTCAAAAGAAGTATAAATAAAAATAAAGAAAAAGGTAAAAATGAGAAGTAATGAAAAGGCCTGGTCTTAGAATATATGAAACCTTAAATTAACACCTGTGTAATCAAAAGTTTGACTCAAGAACTGTCAAATCTTTGTTCATTTCCAGGGGAACAAAATAGGTAATAGATAATCTATAATTGGTCTATGGGAATCTAATACAAACATATGTGGTATTTAAACCTGTAAAAAAATTCCTTTAATAAATGATGTTGGAACAATTGGCTATCCAACTGATAGAATAGAAATTTGGACTCCTAAAAATTTTAAATTAAAAAAAATTAGAACATATATTTAGTAACCTAGAAAAAACTTGAAACTATGAAGTGATAGATGTATTGTATTACCAACCCCCTCCCAAAAGTGTGCATGACAGATGCTGCAACAAATAAATGGAAAACTGAGACTGACATAATATTTGAAGCATGTATGAAATCTTACATATTGGTAAGAAACACAATGAAAAAAGGGCTAATTACACGAAAAGATAATTATCAGAAGAGTAAATATATATATGAGAAGATGTGCAACTTTTCCATTAGTGAGGGAAATGCAAATTAAACCTATAATTACATTCATAAAGCCACTAGACTGTTGATTGCATTAATGCTGATTGTTAGCAGGGATGTGAAAAAATGTATCATATACATTTCTGTCATGAATAAAAATTGTAATTCTCTGGAAAGTTTGGAAAAATAATTCTATATGTTTTATGATGGTACAATAGAAGAAAAGACATTGCTAATTTCTAAATCAAATTATTCTGTCACTTATTTGATTTTATTGGCTTCAGTCAGACCAAGACATGCCTAATCTATAATCTTTAGTGAAGAAGATGGCTAAAATAAGAGTCTCCATCCAAGGAATCGTAATGAGTAAAAAAGAGTAAAGACTTGGCAAACCACTTCTCCAAGATGTCATATACAGCATGGATCTTGACTATTTGTAGAACTATAGTCTGAAAATTCATTATATAAAACTTTATTGAGGACTGACAATATTGTTTAATCCAGAATTGTAACTCTAGAAATTATGTTCAGTTATAATGGTATATGGTTGAAAGGATGATAGGTTTAGCTCTAGCTGTGATGGAAACCCATTTTTTTCCCAATATAAACAATCAACAAAAACAATAACAAACACTACCATTCTGTCTGTTTTGAAATATACAATGCGATACTCCAAAAATTTGTGTGCACACTTTCTAAACACGATGGACAAAATCATTTTATGTTCTGTAGAACACACAGCACAAAGCGAATGAGCATTGTAAGTAAGAGTCCTATCTAAGTCCCTTCTCCGTCTCCAGGGAGACACAGGAGAGTTGAATTAACTGACTTGAGTAAAATAAAATGTAGCAATTGCAATATATCATAAAGTTGCTTTCTTTTTTTTTTTTTAATTTTTTCCCCCCAAAGCCCCAGCAGATAGTTGTATGTCATAGCTGCATATCCTTCTAGTTGCTGCATGTGGGACTTGGCCCCAGCATGGCCAGAGAAGCAGTGTGTCGGTGCGTGCCCTGGATCGGAACCTGGGCCGCTAGCAGCGGAGCGCGAGCACTTAACCGCTAAGCCACGGGGCCGGCCCTATCATAAAGTAATAAGGAAAGTAAGTATTAAGGAACTTGCCATCTCCTGGGAAAGTGAAAATAAAAATAAGAAAAAAAATTAAAGTGTAGGTCATATGATGATACATATGACAGGTAAAGAAATCCTCAGGGTTGTAAGTGAATGGATGCTGGACGAGAGGAAGATGGTTTTAATGATCCCTGCCCCCTGTATTCACACTCTTATGCAACTCTCTCCCCTTGAGTATAGGGTGGACATGGTGACTCGCTTCTAATGAACAGAATACAGAAAAACTGATTTTCTTATGTTTCATGATTAAGTTAAAAAATTGTGACTTCCATCTTACTAGTACTCTCTCTCGTGTTGGTGCTCTTTCTTGCGTGCTCTCTCTCTCTCTCTGTCACCTTCTCAGCTTGCTCACTTGGATGAAGTGGGCTGCCATTCTGAAGCGGTCCACATGGCACAGAATTTATGGCAGCTTACAGCCAACAAGTAGCAAAGAACTGAAGCCCCTCAGTCAATCAACCCACAAGGAAGGGAATCACGACAACAGCCAATCCTGAAGTTAGCTTGGAAGAGGACTTTGCCCCAGTTGAATCTTGAGATGAGTATGGACCTGGCTGAGATGTTGACTGCAGGCTTGTAAGAGTCTCTGAATCTGAGATCCCAGGTAAACCACGCCTGGATTCCTGACCCACAGAACATACGAAGCTAGAAATATGTGTTTTCTAAGCCAATATGATTTGGAGTAATTTGTTATGCAGCAATAGGTAGGTGATACAGTATGTGCTATTACTTAAACACCAGAGGAATTACTGTGACATAATATGATTTAAGAAAGCTTTGGAAGAAAAGGAACGGGCTGAATCTTAAAGGGGGAATAATATCAGCACATTCTTTAAATTGCAATAACCAGCTAGAAATAAAACTGGGAAGAGTTAAAAGAAGACAAGCATTAATCAGAATGAAATGATGAAATGGGACTGAAAGCAAGAAAAGTCAATTGCTAGTGAAAATACAGAGCCATTAGAAAGATTTTTAAAAATGAGAGGGAGAGGGAGAGGGGATGGAGGGAAGGAAGGAGAGAGGAAGAGGGAGGGAGGGGGAGGAAGAGAATATTTTGATGTGAATATCTTAGCTTCTATATGTACAGCTTTTAAAATAGTTTGTAATTTAGCCATAAAAATAGATATTTTGGTTACTATAAATGATGAGACGGTTATTTGAAATTAAACATTATTAATCAGGATGTCCAAAGTGCATGTCCATGTATCTGTATGTCTGTGTGTTTCACAAATGCTATAATAGTTATGAAAATGTTAGGGTTATTTTACTCCAGAAATCTTGAAAGCTTGAGAAGGAATCCAGAAATATTTGTGAGTGGGTCCTCTATACTCCTTCCCATTATCATGTGTGAAAGACATGCACATGAACTTCTGTGATTAGAGTAAAGCATTATGCTCTGTTTTTGGACAATGAAAAAATGTCTCTATGATGGTTAACTAGTTAACAGAGGCAGAGAAGTCAGCTATCTACACTTCAGTGATGGGACACCAGAAAAACCAGACTCTGGGGATACAAAGGTGTGCAATTTATTGATTGAAGTTATAAATGTCTATATTAATTCATCTATGTTTTCTTGCTCAAGTTTTTTCAAGCTGCTACGTAGTTAACAAAAAGATGATCTCTAGTTGGTCAATAACGTCTACTTTGAACGGCTGTGCCGGAAAGATCCATGAATCTTGCCTCATCAATCTACCTAATTTTGTTGTTCCAGTATATTCAAACTGTACTTCAAGCAGCAGTGGTCTTTGCCAGCCTTAGGGCTACTCTGTCTTCAGTTAGCAAGGCAATTGTGTGGATCAGGGTTGTCCACACTAGGCAAAAGGTAAGAACCATTTGGGGTATTTATTAATGTGATAATCCTAAGGCTTCTTTTCCAGATATTTGATTCTAAAAATTGTTATGGGTACCCAGAATTTGTACAGTAGTTGATACTTTAATAATTAGAAAAGTTTAAGCAACACTTAGGAAAATGATTAGGAGAAAGAAAAGAATAACGGAAGTTGTCATCAGAAAAGTACATATATCCTTTGCCTAAATCCTAGAAATGCAGAACACGAAATATTACAAATAAATAAAAGTTGAAATTTATAAAATTTTATGCTTCTTGAACGTTGAATTTTAAAGCAGAAGAGCATTTTAAAAACAGATTATTTGGGTCTGGCCTGGTGGTATAACAGTTAAGTTCACACATTCTGTTTTGGCAGCCTGGGGTTTGGATCCTGGGGGCAGACCTACACACTGCTCGTCAAGCCATGCTGTGGCAGCCTCCCACATACAAAATAGAAGAAGATTGGCACAGATGTTAGCTCAGGGACAATCTTCCTCAAGCAAAAAGAGGAAGATTGGCAACAAATGTTAGCTCAGGACAGATCTTTCTCACCGAAAATAATAAAAATAAACAGATTATTTTATTGCTTTTATGATCTCCGAATGAAAATCTGGAAAGACTGATTAATAAAGGTTGGAGTCTCTGAGGAATTTTTCAAACAAATAAAACAAACAGTAAGCCAGATTGGAGACCAAAATATCACCTTTATTTTTGGTAGAGCCCAAGATAGAGCATATAACCAAGTGGCCTCCTAATTGGGCACTGAATGAGGGCAACCATACCATGGGAAGAGCCGCCTCTGCAGGAATAATTCAACTCGTGCTTCATCCAAGTGGAATGTGGACCTGGATATATCTGTATCATTCCCAGTTTGTTCTTCTCTAATTTACAAATCAGGTCAGTCACTGCCTCTCCCTGGGGACAGACCAAGGAAAGGGGCAGGGAGGCTTTGAATGGGCTTAGGAGCAATCTCTCCTAGGGGAGACCAGGAATAAGGAAAACAATGTTCCCTTAAAAGCAAACACATGGTGGGGCCAGCCCAGTGGTGTAGTGGTGAAGTTTGCATGCTCCGCTTCAGGGGTCTGGGGTTCACAGGTTCAGATTCTGGGTGCAGACCTATGCACCTCTCATCAAGCCATGCTGTGGCAGGCATCCCACACATAAAATAGAGGAAGATGGGCATGGATTTTATTTCAGGGCCAATCTTCCTCAGCAAAAAGAGGAAGATTGGCAACAGATGTTAGCTCAGGGCTAATCTCCCTCTTCCCCACCCCCAAAAAAGTAAACACATGGAAACTAGTCAATATCCTTACTTAGACCATTGAATTATCTCTTTTAGGTGTTTTTCAAATCATGATTTCTTCAGCTCCTACACTTCTCTCACTAATTATGAAACATTAATTCTGAAATTTCAGCCAGTCGTGAGGATATAATTACATACACAAAGTGAGCATAACCTGTTAATTAAGATAAAATTATTTGACTGGACTAACATTCCTATTATTATCTCAATTACCTAGTCTGACACTGTGTATTATTGCATTTTACATTGTATTAATATGTATAGAAGACAGAGGGTCAAGAAGTCTTTAACGAATGAATCAGAGTTAGCATCCCAAGGAGATGAGATTTAGAAATTATCTTAGCTAGTCCACAGAAGAGACACTGTGCAGACTTTGTAGAGTAAACAAAGAGGAGGAAATCATTTACTCCCCACACCTCATTGAAGCACTTGGAATATTCAGGGAATATAGAGTAGCCCTCTGACAGGAAATGGGGATGGGAGGTAGGGGTGGTAGGAGAACAGCTTAAGAGGAGTTGAAGCAATGTGTTGAGGACAGACCACTGCGGTGTTTATGACATACTTGGGAATGATTTATTCATATTGTAGGCTAGTGGCCTTCAAACTTTTTTTTTTCATGAACACTTATTTGTTGACGTTTTGAGAATATAATAACCCTAACTATATGTACATCTACATGTTTATAGATATAAAATTATTTACATGTAATATTGTCAAATGTTTAATTAATTGTTTTTAGTAAAGTTTAATATAGAACCTTGGATTTTCTGGTTTCTCAGTCACACCATATTAGATACAGGAAATTAGAATTAGGAAAGTTGATACAAACTAATAGGCTAATAACAATGGCCAATTTGTAGAGAGTAAAGTATTTGATTGTTATCTTCTATATCCTTGTCAAGAGAACATTCAAGTATAGACATTATCTTCCATTTAGAAGTATGTGATGCATTTTTGAGATATTGTCATTATAAATGTTTAAATATAACTTAAGTACTTACATGAATAAGATACCCAAAATATATAATTATAAGGATAGTTACTTTCCTCCATGATGATGGATAAATTATTTGTTTCTGTCCCTTTGATTCTCCCTTAGGCCTCATATGCAATGAATTGTAATAATTACTTATAATGACACACTCTTACTTTTGTCCATGCATGGTTCATTTTAATTTATCTAGTTAAATACTTAAAATACTGTAATAAGCACCTTCAAACATGCCAACTAAAATTTAGCTCTTTTCTGTGATTTGTGTCATTGAATAGCTTAATATTTATAATCTAAATGGATGGCTGAATGAGGTTGCTGACTGCTACCGGCATAATTGTCATGCTTTAGAAGGAATTTTTCCTTACTCTTTCAGACCGATAACACTTTCCTCTTAAAAACTGAACACACCTACTCAGCGGCCACATGACTTCTTTGCAATTGTTTTAAGTCTACTGCTATTTTTTAAAACTGAATGGTAATACCATGACAACATTAGAGAATTTAATTTTATATTCCCTGAAATTCATACATAATCAAATTGATTACTTCTACTTAATGTCTTATATAATTTATTGACTGGCATAAAGTCTTCAAATGCAGATGATGAAAAGTGATCAAATGAGATATTGTCCTAGTTAAGGAGTTGAAAAAAATCATCCAACTTGCTTCAGTTTTTTGGACTAATAAACCTAGTGATAGATATAAGTTTCACTTAGTGCTTATTTTGTCTTTTCAACTAAGACATCAAATGTCCATGTTTCTCCCTAAAATATAGTAATGAAACTTTCCTCATTTTCATTTCATTTTCTTTTTAAAGAAGCTGGAAACTGACCATAAAATAAAGCATTGAAAGCAAAATACATTTCAAATAATTTGTTCTTTGAAAATTATTTTTGTCTTTCCCAACTCCAATTTATCTCTCCTCACTTTCCTTTTTTAAATTTTTTGTGGTTCTAGCAACAGTTCAATTTTAGAACCAATTTTATGTTACTTGTGTTAATATAAACTCAGATTAGAATCTGCTTTATACAAGAATAATTTAGAATAAGCTAGTTGTAAATTGGGTAATATTCCAGACCCATTCAACCTTTCCCTACCCTTTTAACATTAACTGAGTCTGTGTCAACCAAGTCTATAACATAACTGAGAGTGATCCAATATAGTAGACAAGTTAGCCTGTAAAAGAAGGTGAGGGGAACAGAAATCAAATGCTTTTTTATTTCTAGACATTCAGATATAAATTCTATTTCAATGTGTAACATTGTGTATGTAGTAGATAATATTTCAATGAGCATAAATAGGCTTTCAAAGTTTTAAAGTGTTTTTTTGGTATCATTTAGTAATTCCTCCTCTTTCTTAGCCATGAAATAAATCTTTCAGGCTTAACAAGTGCATAATAGAGATATATACTAACTGGATGAACAAACTAATGGGGAGGAGCTAATTTGGGCTTTATAGGGGAGAGTCAGAAGAGATGTTATAGAAGTTTAATACTCAAATTGGTTGCAAATGATGAGTATAAAGCTGATAGATTGAGGTAAATAAAAACAAATGTGCCAAATCCTAGGGGAATGAAACAGCATGGTATATTTCGGAAATTTTGAGAATTTCAGTAAAGCTTTATAATATGTCTCTACTAGAAATGCTGCATGCCCACTCCAATGACCCTTCTGCTTTTGTAGAGTGTCCCTAAATGCTCAGTGGAAGTGGGTTGACAGCTACTGCAGGCACTAACTGTGAAGGCAAATATCTCTTAAAGGTGGATATCACCCAGTATGGAGTGTCACCTGCCTCTGATGACCTCACTGGGGCTAATTTGAATGATCTGCAGGAGACACCAAAAAGAGAAAGAACACTGTTATTCTTGTGCAGATCCAGAAACTATAGCGAACATCCAAAGTATTGTTAAACTAAACAGTCAACTCAACCTCCTGTTACTTCTCAACTGGATACTGAAGTAAATTGTCAGGCCCTGGGATTTGAATTTACTCTCCTTATGAGCTAATTAATGAGTTAGCCTGTTGTTACTGTTTCATGGACGCTGGTAGAAGACATGAGACTCCTGGGTCAGAGGTAAAGGACTTGATGACTCACAGAAGCATGAGCACCAAGTTTGCATTGGTTCTCCTTTTCCCATCAGCCCAATGGAGCCAATGCAGAGGGCCCAGATAGATGCTGCTCATGCACTGAGCTGTATTACAGGAGAAAAATACTGAGCATAGAGAATTTACCAATCTAAAGCAAGCAATAAGCAAGCTTGCTCTTTGTCCCAAAGAAAAATGTTACCTCATCCCTTAAGGTTGCTCTCTGTAAACACAATCCTGAGAAATGGCCCAGGTAAAATACCATCAGGGCCTTACATTCTTGGTATGCCCATTGAGACTGGTAGGCATATGAAAGATTATGAAGGACTGTGTCCCACCAAAAACATGGTGAGAATTTTGAAGTAAGTCCACATCTGGAAGGTCACCCCATATAAGACTGTCCTAGTTTCATTCATGTATTCAGTTAGTTTTGGGGAAATAAAATTTCCCTAGATTTCTCAATGTTTCTGTAAAAATCCTTAGCTTTCTAAGACATGCAATCATTTCACTCTTCACATACCATAAGAACTAGATCTATAGCTATGTGTCTAATAAATTTTTCTGATTTAAAAGGATAATAAGACTTCTCATATTTCCCCAAAAGGGCTAATGATTACAGCCTGGAATAGGTCCCTAGGTTAAGTGCAGGGCGCCAAGGAGACTGGAGCATTATCTCCCCAGGTATTGACATTTCTGAAGGAATAAAGCCCCAGACGCAGGGGACTATCTGGCTTTTGGAGAGATTTTTATTTACATACCAAAGGATTGGAGGCCTTTTCAAAGAAGACCCTTTCAGGAAGGGAGGGAGACAGCTGTCTCCTTCTCCTTTATAAACAGAGAAAAAGCCTTTTAGTTTATCTCTCACCTATACAGGATTGGGCCACTCAAGTAGGAAAAAAATCCTATTAGCTCTCATCATGTTGCCTGAAGATAGAGGAAGAGGAGTTAATACATTTACTATTTACAGTGAGGTATCAGGAAATCCGTCTCTAATCCAGAGTAGTAATTCTATCCTAAGTGCTCACAGGAGATATTCTAGGTTAGAGACAGATTCATCTTTATTAATTTTATCCTGAATGTTCATAAGAGACAAAGATGAATATTATAAAAAAAAACATTAGTCAGTTTTCAACAAATATCTATTGAATGTCTAGCGTATGCCAGGCTCAGTTGTAAGGACAAAGATAGAGTAGAGCTAAAAGAAGCATATTCCCTAGCACACAGGGATCATAGCATAGTCAAAAGACATCCACTTCGCAAAAATTATGCTAATAAATGCACTATTATATATTCTTATAAATGCTACAAAAATAAAAATGAAGATAAACTAGGTTATTTTGAAGGAGAATGGGGAAAATCCAATTTAGATTGGTATCAGACAAGGCTTCTCTTAGAAATTACTTCACAGCACTTAATATATATATAGATAAAGGTAAAGATATACACATTTGCATTCTTTTCTCTCCTCTCTCTTCTAGTTTGGCCACTACTTTATCCCAGTGCCTAGGACAAGGCTTTATAAATAGTAAAAAGTCAAGAAATATTTGTTGAATGATGAATAAATGACTGAATGAAAAGAAGTCATTTAGTCATTTAACCTGAGCCCTGAAGTGTAGCAGTTAGTCAGGCTGGGAATAGAGGGGGAAGCATCCAGTCAAAGAAAAGAGCATGCTGAAAAACCTCAAGGAGGGAGTCAACAAGAGCTTATTGGTCATGTTAAGAATTTTATATTTATCCCAAGAGTGATAACAACTTACACATTTTAACAAAGGTACAACAAGATCCAATTTATATTTTTTAAAAATTCATACTGGCTGTTGAGTGGATTTTCCGAGGGCAAGAGGAAGTAGGTAACTCACTTAAGTACCCCATTAGGTCTTGGTTGACAGGTGAGGAAGATGACAGTGGACAAGGAAATAAATGAGCAGATTGAAGATAAGACGCATACATAGAATCATTGAGACTTGCCAATGGGGACTGAGGGAGACATTGGCATCACTAATGGTAGGTATGGAAACCGGATAGGAATCCATGGAAATTTGAATGTGCAGTGTAGTTCTATGAGCTTTGAAAGGACTACTCAAGGATACATTCAGCATTAAAATTAAATCCATAGAAAAGTGAACTGTAAGAAGCAATGGAGAGCAAATTCATCAGTAAAATATTTGGAGAATGCTTATTGTCGACTGTAATATGTGGCTCATTTGTAGGTATCTTTTAAAATGCTGGAACTAAATTTCCAGACAACGATTTGCAAGATGGCAGTGGAATTATTTTAAGGATAGTTAAGCATAAGGCCCTTGGTGAAAAACTTTACATTACTCTAGAAATACATACAGTTAAATATGTATGGTGAAATTTTAATTACTAAAAATAGAACCTATAATATCCAAATCAACAGATGAAGTTTAAAAAAAGGAGGAAAAGGGGCCGGCCCGGTGGCGCAAGCAGTTAAGTGCCTGTGCTCAGCTGCGGCAGCCCAGGGTTCGCGGGTTCGGATCCTGGGAACGCACCGACGCACGGCTTGTCAAGCCATGCTGTGGCGGCATCCCATATAAAGTAGAGGAAGATGGGCATGGATGTCAACTCAGGGCCAATCTTCCTCACAAAAAAAAAAAAAGGAGGAAAATGAAAAGAGAGAGCTAAAATTCAAATGACTTAGAAGTTTACATGGCTAAATGGGAGGATAATTTTGTACAAACAGGAAAATGATATACAGGAAGATGAGACAAGTTTACAAGATTTAAAAGTACAATTTACTACCTTATCAAGGGCAATAAACATCAATTTGAATTATTAACAGCTCGTTTAAAAAGTGCAATCAATTAATTGAAAAAAGCATATTGAGATATTGTGTTTTAACATATGTAAAATCTACTAATTTCAAACCGCTGGCCTTTAATGGAATGTAAATTAAAAAAAATGTACAGGTTGGAATTTTGCTCTTAGGAAGCCATTCCCATCACATTTGAAAGAAAAGCTTGTACCTGCAGGATGAAAGAAAAGAGGTGATGTTTGCTTTCGTACCCTTCAAGAGGGAAGCCAAAAAACTTGAGATTGAGAGAGAGACTTCACAACATCCGAACAAGAAATACTGCTCTACTGCTCCCACCCACAGCCCCAGACACAATAGAAGAGATGATAACCTCGGTAGATATATTTGCTCTAATTGCAAACTAGACACTTATGCAGGTACAATAGGAACACATGTCATGGAAGAGGGTGTTTTCAATAACTCTATTACTACACTTAGTAGAAAGACACAAGTCCTCGGTATCTTCATCACAAGCTTATTCTTTTTCATGTATTCCTTCACCAAGTTATGAGTCCCAAACTTGTTCAACTTCATCCCACACTTGAGCTTAATTATTTTAAATGATAATAACCAAGTGTTTATAATTTATAATTATATTGTGCTTTATATTATCTTATAATGAATTTATATTTTTCACACAATCCTGAGAGGCAAGTTGGTGTGTACATGAACTCCATTTTACAAGTGACAAAACTATTTGGAGAGGTGAAACGGTTGTCTTATGTTTACAAGTCTTGGGAGGGGAAAAAATTGAGGCAGGTCTTAGATTCTCTAAGTTTGGTTCTCTTTCTGTTAAAACAAAGTACATTTTAGACAATATCATATAATAAATATTAACTTTAAAGTTGGCTTGGTTAAACTGATTTATAAAATAAAGGACTCAGAGCATAATTACAGGATCATAGTTTTAAATTAATAAAACTGCACTATGCAGAGTAGATTTGATTTAAAACCAGTACTTAGAGAGATGTGCATTAATAAAATATTTTAACAGTAAACATGAATTTCAAGAGCTGAGGGAACGAAGTCAGCATATGGAGACAATTATTCTTGGAAGCCTGGTTAGCTCTAAGGGTACTAAATCTTACAATTGGGTAGAGTTCTGCTAGTAAAAACTACAGATTTCTTTCCTAGTCTCTGCTTTGTGTAGTTTGGTTCTTAACCCCCTCAAAACGTGGATCAGAGTATAAAACAAAGGAGTGGTTGGAATCAGTGACTGCTGTTGCAGGACCTGGCCCATGCAGGTACCTAAGCCTTAGGCATCTGCTGACATGGGTCTCCTTCGCCTGTCTCCAAGGGTTCACAGGAGAGAGGGTGACCTCGCTCACCTCTCATCCTTGCACTCCCTCCTGTGGGTCAGGCTAATAAGGAGATGTGAAAGTTAGGACTAATTTTTCACAAACTCTCTAGAGTTGTGATTTACAAACCTGATTGTAGCAGCAGAATCTCCCCATAAGCTATTTGAAAATACAGATGTGTAGTCCTCACCCCTTGATATTTTGATTCTCTAGTGCTAGAGTGTGATTTGGGCATCTGTATTTGTTTAAAAATCCTCCAGGTGATTTGTCTCTCAGCATGGGAACAACTATTGCACTTGTCAAATATCGGCTTGTGGGGCTGGGGACTCTCTTGCCTCCTCTTCTAACTTCTGGATTCTCAGCCCACCACTTTAGGAACGCTCCAATCCCAAAAGAGAGATAGCAGCTTGTTTTATGGAACAAGGCTCAGGACATTCACTGGGCCACATTTTCATATTGGATGCGGTTACTTTCCTTACAGGAGACTCGATCGTGGCTTTGTCTACCCACTGCCTGGAACACAACCAGTCATGTTTTGCATTTTCTGACTTCTTTTGAGCTTATTGAGTGGCTAATTTGGACAGGGCCTACCTTCTGATTCCTATCTCTACCTTTTTCTCTATATCTCAGAATGCTCAATAGTAAAAAAGAGTCACTGCTATATATGCTAATGGTTCTGAATTTTTAGACCTCTCTCCTTTTACTTTTAGGATACATTCTCTTCTAGGAACTTCTGTCCTTGGGAATAGGATTCCTACAATTTAAATTTGGATTGGGAGAAGGCAATGGTCTCCTTAAGCCTAAAGGCTAAACCATGTACCCAGTTTTAAAAGAGAGCCCTAATTTGAGAGTTGTGGGGTTCATGAACAACGAAACACAAAGCCTTACTTTTGATTCTGTTGTTCCCATGGTAACCACTAAAACCCCCAAAGAATTTCAATTTTCCACAACCAGTAAAATGTAGATAGTTGCGGATAAGAGATCTTTTCAAAACTTATGCCCTCCTTTAGTTTCAGTACATGTTGAGTTTATTTTATTGGTTTTCACAATGCTGCAGTTTATTTCACTGAGGATGCATTGATAACGTCCTCCAAGGTGTTCTCAAGTACACTAAGATGTAAGCTCCGTGGAGGCAGAGATTGTTGTCAGTTTTGTTTGTGTCTGTATGGCCAGTGCACACACACTGTGCCTGACACATCACAGATGCAAAGTGACTATTTGTGGTTTGACTGAATTATGACATCTAAATAAAAAGCTTTCAGAACCTCGGCAGTCATCCACAGAGCTGCTCAATACTTGATGTTATCAACTACCTTTATCTTTAGCCATTTTAAATATTTTTAACTATCAGAAATATTCATAAATTTGTCTTTATTTTCCTCTATAGCCTCCAAAATGAAATAGCACCCACTCTCCCTATCCACTATTGGGTCTGTATTTGCACATCATCTAGGTTAGTCGGAATAATATGAATAGCACATACATAATTTTGTAATTCACTGTGTCTATTCACAGTAATTACTTTCTCTGACCTTTCCTCGTTACTATGATGATAAAAGTGTAGGAATTACAAGGTTAAGCAGTTAGCAAATAAGGTCACATAAACATTTAGAGCAGAATTTTGCTAGTTCCATTAATTATCAGATAACGGCTGTACTTCGGATACTCTCTTTGGAAGTTCCTTCCCCTCTGTGCGTCTGGGAGTATTTCAGCCTCTTCATTTTGTCTCTGGGATTTTATCTGGGCCCTACTGCCTATGTCATGCGTGCCTTCCACCATTAAAAGACATTGTCATCTTTCTGTGGCACTGTCGGTCTTATATTCACCCCCATATCTCATTCTCTCATGGCTCCTTCCCATCTTTCTCAGAGCAGAGTTCTGGTGCTCCCCACTCTTGGGAGTAATCGACTAGAGAAGCAATTCTGACTTCTCTAAATTATGCTTATTTAGCCCATCATCTGTGCTTAGCTTCCAAGGACCAAAGTTCTCTAAGTTTACTGTAACTCATTCACTCTCAAGTGCACGTGTTTACCACCAGGTTAGCAAAGTTGGGACATGTGAAGAAAGAGGAACCACTAAACATGCTGTCAATTTTGCTGTTTATTGCAGTTTCCTTGTAACATTAGGACAAATCTTCTGCTAAGGAATCCCTTCTGTCTCTCATCAAAATAAATTCTGTTGCAAACCTCTATATCTTCAGACATGACTGCGATTCTTGTCATAAGAGTCTCCATAGTCCCCGTGGAGGTGGGAGTGGGGAGGTTGGGAATAGATCTGGTGGATGTCAAATTTTGTAATGAAATCTCAGTTCTGACTTATTTGAATCCCCTGCCATCCCATTCAGTGCCCAGCGCTGTATAATGAACGGTATATATACATACTTGTCTCTCTCTATACTATCTATGAATCTATCTAATCTATCAATCTATATTTCCTCCTTGTGAAGGTTTGCCTTGATTAGTTTTCTGTCATTACTGACCCAGAGTAATCTAACTACATTGGAGATTTATGTTTAACAAATTCTGTAGAAGTTCTTGTCCAGGCTCTCCTCTTAAAATATTTTTTTAAAATGAGCTTCCCAATGTATTTAATCCAAACATCTAGAAATAAAGAATCACATTTAACCCATTTAGAGTCTGAAACACAGTTTTCTTATTTAATGTACAAGTTTTAATATATCTCAAGCTTTCTTATGAGATTTCTTAATCTTTGTATTAGGAATTATTTTCACTGAAGGATCATTGATATAAAATAATCATGACAATGATAATATAAAGATTAATTGTGTATATTCACATTCCTTAGTATAAGTTAATAAGATAAAATTTCCATAAAGGTTGATTTTTTTCAACTTTGTTCTTGAGTATGACCCAATAAATCTGATTTATAGGGCAATTATGGAAAATTCTTTTTATTATCATTTTGGATTAAGAGTGCTCTAGGAAATAATCTAATAAAATGGTGATTAAGCCACAGCATCTCCTCCAAATGGGATCACGAGAGCTCTGGTTTTTTTCATTCTTACACTATGCCCCATGCATAGAGCTTCAGTGAGGGCTGGAGAAATTTCTCAGCCCCAAATGATTCTATTCGTACTAAACATATTCCTTCACCAAGAAAAAAAAAATCTAGTGTCTGCCAAGACTTTGAAATCCATTCGAATCAGGTTCACTGATTTGATTCATTTGACATCTGACTATTAGAAACCATCAAACATATGGACAGCAGTGAATCCTGCAGAATTCTCCTCCGTTGTGAATCTTGAATCATTGAAGAGGGTTTGGACAAATTTGCATGTGTCCCTCAAGAGCTGTCTAGCTAAGGAAAGGGGGATTGAGATTTGTTTCCATTCAGCGCAAGCCAACTCAACTAGCTATCTTCAAATTGTGCCTTTTCCTCTGGAAGTTTCTGGTACAATGGCTTGGTTGGCCTGTGAACAGATCTTTGGGGAGGCCACATTACTCAGGACTTTATGAATCTGAAACCTCCTTTTTGTTTGCATACCTTTTAAAATAATTTTGAAAATGTATGTACCCACTCATACATTTTGAGATGGCTCAAAATGCTTTGTTAAAATTTTAAATAGTTGGAAGGCATATACAATTTGAAACAGAATATTATATCAGTCATTTAAAAAATATCCTGTGGCATAATAATACCATAGTTTTTGAGGCCTAATATTTTTGATTTAAATATGTCTAAACAAAATGTTTTAACTATCAGATATTTTACACTGCTCTATTTTCTTCTTTAACATATTTCCTTTGCACTTAGTCTACAGAAGTTTACCCCAATCTAACATATTTTGACCTTGAAAGTCATCTTTGATCATTCTATCCTATTCCTTTGCAACAAAAACATGTATATAAACTCAAATTTAATATGTTAATTGTGTGAACCAAAGGTTTTAAATGATTATCTTATGAATTGTTTCATCATAGAATATTAGAATACATCTACTCAAATAATGGAAACATAAAAAATTTTTAAATCCTTTAACATAAAAGTAAAATAGTACTGGAAATGCATCCCTTTATGAGGTGAATGGAGAGTTATAAAAAATTGATTACATGTATCTGTGGACAGATGTTAATTTTTACTTGAATACCACATGGCTAAATATTCATTTTTATATTTCTTACATTTTTATAAACTTTGGAAATCTTGTCAGCATAAATTAGTAGATAAGAATGTAACGGAGTTCTATGCCAAATATCATTAGTGATCCATCATCAAAAATGATTTTTAATGATGTATGTGCCAAGAGCTCAATTTAAATCTTGCATCACTTTTGTTGAAAATAAAACATTGAAACAACCCGCCATGCAAAATGATTTGTTAATCATTAGAGTTATTTACTTTCTCAATACTAACAACAATATTTCTAATATTTCTGTTTTGGCAGTTGAAAAAAAGCCATCAGAAAAGAGAATTCATACCATGTCTTGACAATAGGCATATTCTCAGGCAGAAAAGTTTTAGGAAAGAGACATATGGGAGTTGAAATTTTGGAAATTTGGAATTTTGGAATTCCTTAAAACTCTTCATGCCCATGAACCCCTGGGGAAGTCTTCATATACTCCAGTGGTTGCCTGCAACCACATTTAAAACCACTGAAGGAGAGAACTGGCCTGAAAGATTTTCTTGATTTCAGGCTTATAAACTCTAAATTAAGTGAGACCAGAAAAGTCCTCAGAGCCATGAGCACTGGCAAAGGATTCTATTTAGGATTCAGCTATTCAGATTTCTCTAAAAAACTCTTGCCTTTTATGTTCTTTGAACCTATGAAACGTGTTGATTCATGACAATGCACTTCCCAGTACCCAGCTCAATCTTATGTATATGGTCTGCAGATCAATCAAAACACTACATATCTTTCCTTATGTATCTAATTAAGCTCAGTGGTAGTAAATGCTGCATTTGGGTCTCCCTTGCCTTAGAAGAGGTAGTGGGAGCAAAGAGTTGAAAATTAAAAGAGGAGAGAGAGAGAGTATTGTTTTCACTTAGCCACTGTAATTTTGGCCTCAAAATGCTGACATTATTTCATAAAGAAGTTCATGAATTTTTATTCGCTTTTTTTTAACAGACTTTATTTTTTAGAGTAGTTTTAGGTTCACAATTAAATAAAGAGGAAGGTACAGAGATTTTCCATACCTCTGCCCTCACAGAGGCATAACCTCCTGTATTATTTATCAACATCCCCCGTCATAGTGGTACATTAGTTACAATCAATGAACCTACATTGACACCCAAAGTCCATAGTTTACATTTGGATCCACTCCTGGTTTTGTACATTCTGTGGGTTTGGACAAATGTATAAGGACATGTATCCACCATAATAATATCTAGAAGAGTAGTTTCACTGCCCTAGAAGTCCTCTGTGCCTCACCTATTCATCCCTCCTCCCCCGAATCCCTGGCAATCATTAATCTTGCTACTGTCTCCAGTTTTACCTTTTCCAGAATGTCACATAGTTTGAATCATACAGCATGTAGTCTTTTCAGATTGGCTTCTTTCACTTAGTATTATGCATTTAAGTTTCCTCCATCTCTTTTCTTGGCTTGATAGCTCATTTCTTTTTAGTACTGAATAATATTCCATTGTCTAGTGTATCACAGTTTTTCCGTTCACCTACTGAAGGACATCTTGGTTGCTTCCAAATTTTGGAAATTATGAATAAAGCTGTTGTAAACATCCTGTGCAGGTTTTTGTGTGGATGTAAGTTTTCAATTCCTTTGGGTAAAGACCAAGGAGTGCCAATCATATGGTAAGAATATGTTTAGTTTTGCAAGAAAGTGCCAAACTGTCTTCCAAAGTTGCTATTACCATCTCACATTTCAACTAGCAAGGAGTGAGAGTTCAATTGCTCCACGTTCTCACCAGTATTTGGTGGTGTCAGTATTCTGGATTCAGGCCATTCTAATAAGTATGTAAAGGTATCTCATTGTTTTAGTTTGCACTTCTCTGAAGACATGTTATGTGGAGAATCTTTTCATATGCTCATTTGCCATCTGTATATCTTCTTTGGTGAGATGTATGTTAAGGTCTTTCACCCATTTTTTTAATCTGGTTGTTTGTTTTACATTTGTTAACCTTTAAGAGTTCTTTGTATATTCTGGATAACAGTCCATTACCAGATATGCCTTTTGCAAATATTTGCTTCCAGTCTGTGGCTTGTCTATTCATTCTCTTGACAGTGCCTTTTGCATAGAAGAAATTTTTAATTTTAATGAAGCCAAGCTTATCAATTATTTCTTTCATGGATTATGCCCTTGGTGTTTTATCTAAAAAATCATTACCATACCCAAGGTCATCCACATTTTTTTCTACATTATGTTTTTGGAGTTTTATAGTTTTGCACTTTACATTTAGCTATCTGATCTGTTTTGAGTAAAGTTTTGTGAAGAGTATAGGGCCTGTGTCTAGATTTATTTGTTTTTTGCATGGGGATGTCCAGTTGTTCCGGCATCATTTGTTGACAAGACTACACTTGCTCCATTGTACCACCTTTGCTCTTTTGTCAAAGGTCAGTTACTATATTTATGTGGGCCTATTTCTGGGCTTTCTATTCTGTTTTATTTATCTATTTGTCTATTCTTTTGCCAGTTCTATAATGGCTTGAATACTGTAGCTCCCCTATATTCCTAGTTTACTGAGAGTTTTTATCGGAAATGGGTGTTGGATTTTGTCAAGTGCTTTTTCTGCATCTATTGATATAATTGTGTGATTTTTCTTCATTAGCCTGTTAATATGGTGGATTACAGTAATTGATTTTCAAACGTTGAACCAGGTTGCATACCTGGGGTAAATCCCACTTAACTGTGGTGTATAATTGTTTTCATACATTGTTGGATTCTATTTGCTAATATTTTGTTGAAGATATTTGCATCTATTTTCATGAGAGATATAGGCCTATAGTTTTCTTTTCTTATAACATCTTCATCTGATTTTGATGTTAGGGTAATGCTGCTTTCATAGAATGAGTTAGGAAGTATTTCCTCTGCTTCTATCCACTGAAAGATATTGTAGAGAATTGGTATAAATTCTTCCTTAAATGTTTGGTATAATTCACCAGTGAACCCATCTGGACCTGGTGCTTTCTGTTTTGGAAGGTGTTTACTTATTGATTCAATTTCTTTAATATATATGGGCCTATTCATACTATTTCTTCTTGTATATTGGCAGATTGTGTCTTTCAAGGAATTAATCCATTTTATCTAGTTTATCAACTTTGTGGACATAGAGATGTCCATAGTATTCCTTTATTATCCTTTTAATGTCCATGGAATCTGTAGGGATGTTTGCTCTTTCATTTCTGATGTTGGAAATTTGTGTTCTTTCTCTTTTTTTCATAGTTAGGCTAACTAGAGCTTATCAATTTTATTGATCTTTTCAAAGAGCTTTTGGTTTCATTGATTTTCTCTATTGATTTCATAATTTCAATTTCATTGATTTCTGCTCTGCTTTTTATTATTTTGTTTCTTTTCCTTACTTTGAACTTAATTTGCTATTCTTTTTCTAGTTTACTAAGGTGGAATCTTAGATTATTGATTTTAGATCTTTTTTTCCACTAGTATATGAATTGAATGCTATGAATTTCCCTCTAAGCACTGCTTTCACCGCATCCTCAAAACTTTGATAAGTTTAGTTGAAAATATTTTTATTTTTATTTAGTTCAAAATATTTTTTTATTTCTCTTGATATTTCTTCTTTAGCCCATGTTTTTAATTTTTTTTTTTAATTTATTTATTTTTTTCCCCCAAAGCCCCAGTAGATAGTCGTATGTCATAGTTGCACATCCTTCTAGTTGATGTATGTGGGACGCGGCCTCAGCATGGCCGGAGAAGCCGTGAGTCAATGCGCGCCCGGGGTCCGAACCCGGGCCGCCAGCAGCGGAGAGCGCGCACTCAACCGCTAAGCCACGGGGCCGGCCCTAGCCCATGTTTTTAGAACTACGTAGTTTAGTCTCCAAGTATACTCAACTTTTCAGCTACATTTTTGTTATTCAATTATAGCTCAATTCCACTGTCTAATGTTTGAGAGCAAATATTGTATGATTTCTGTTCTTTTAAATTTGTTAAAGTATGTTTTATGGTCCAGAATGTGTTGCATCTTTGTCAATGTTCCATGTAAGCTTCAGACGAATGTATAATCTGCTGCTGTTGGATTAAGTAGCCTGTAGATTTCAACAATTATATCTAGTTATGTATAGTGCTGGTGAGTTCAACTATGTCCTTACTGATTTTCTGCCTGTTGTATATGTCCATTTCTGATAGAAGGGTATTGAAGTCTCCACATATGATTGTGGATTCATCTTTTTCTCCTTGCAATTCTATCAGTTTTTGCCTCACATATTTTAATGCTCTGTTTTTATACACATACACATTAAAGATTTATATTTCTTGTTGTAGAATTAACTCCTTTATCATTATTTAATGCCTTTTTTTTAATCCCTGATAACTTTCTTTTCTTTTAAATCTGGTCTAAAATTAACATAGCTACTCCTGCTTCCTTTAGATTAGTGTTAACATGGTATCTCTTTCTCTATCCATTTACTTTTTATCTATAAGTCACTGTATATTTCAAGTGGATTTCTTGTAGACAACATACAGTTGGGTCTTGTTTTTTGATCCACTCTAAGAATCTCTGTGTTTTAATTGGTGCATTTAGGTCGTTGGCATTCAAAGTGATTATTGATACAGTTGGATTAATGTCTACCATATTTGTTACTGTTTTCTATTTGTTGCCCTTGTTCTTTGTTCCTATTGTGGTCTTCCACTCTTTTTCTGCCTTTTGTGGTTGTAATTGAGCATGTTATATGATTTCATATTCTCTCCTTTCTTAGCATATCAGTTTCACTTCTTTTTTTAATTTTTTTCAGAAGTCGTCCTAGAGTTTGCAATATACATTTACAACTAATCCAAATCCACTTTCAGATATCACTATACTGCTTCATGGGTAGTACAAACACCTTATAATAACAAAATAATCTTAATCAAAATAATTTTAATTCCTCCCTCCCATCCCTTGGATCATTGCTATTGATCATTTTACTTATACATAAGCATACATAAACATATATGGATGTATTGTAAGATAATAGGAAATATACGTATTATATTTGTCTCTCCCACTGGTTCCTAGCACAGAGCTCCTGAAATCCTTGTAAATTCCTAAGTGACAAGAGCACTAGGAGCAGCTTTTTTTCTAATATTTGGTCTTTGACCCCAATTCCTGACACAGGGCTCCTAAATCCCTTGAGTTTCCTGGGCGATAGGAGTGTCTTTTGTTCTAACAAAACAACTCTTGGTGGGCTCCTGGATGGCTCCTAAATGGGGGCTGGTCACCAGAAAGACCAAGCCATGATTAGAAGCTTGGAATTTTAGCCCCATCCCCCATTCTCCAGATACGCAAAAAGGGTTAGAAATAGAGTTAATGATTGATCATGCCTATGTGATGAAGCCCTGTAAAAACCCCAAAAGTCCAAGGTTAAGAGAGCTTCCAGGTTGGTGAACACATCACTTGCCAGGAGGGTGGCACACATGGAGACAGAAGCTACTGCACTCGGGACCTTCTCAGACCTCGCCCTATGTATCTCCTCATCTGGCTGTTCATCTGTATTCTTTATCATATCCTTTAATAAACTGGTAAACCTAAGTAAGTGTTTCCCCGAGTTCTGTGAGCTCTCTAACAAATTAATTGAACCCGAGGAGGGGGTTTTGGGAATTTCTCATTTACAATCAATCAGTCAAAAGCACAGGTGACAACCTGGACTTAAGATTGGCATCTGAAGTCAGGGACAGTCTTGTGGGACTGAGCCCTTAACCTGTGAGATCTGACACTATCTACCTGGAGATTGAGTTAAATTGTAGGACACCCAGCTGGTGTCACAGAGAATTGCTTGGTGGGAGAACAAATACCACGTATTTGGTGACCAGAAGTGAAGTGATCTGTGTAAATAATAAAGAAGACATACAGGAAGGAAAACTGTTTTTTTTCCTAACACATATATAATTCATAATTGAATACATTGTTGCTATTATTATTTTGAACAGTTATCTTTTAGAGCAGTTAAGAATAAGAAAAATAAAAGATTTTATTTTGTCTTCACTTATTCCTTCTCCAATGGTCTTTAGTATGACTATGATATGCCTAGATGTAATTTTCTTTTGGCCTTTATCCTGTTTGTCATTCTTGGAGCTTCCTGGATATGTGGTTTGGTTTCTGACATTAATTTGGGGGAAATTCTCGGTCGTCATTGTTTATAACATTTCTACTGTTCCTTTCTCTCTTTCCTCTCTTTCTGCTATTCCCATTACATGTATGTTACATCTTTTGTAGTCGTCCCACAGTTCTTCCATGTTCTGTTCTGTTTTTTTTCAGTCCATGTTCTCTTTGCTTTAGTTTTGGAGGTCTCTGTTGAGATATTCTCAAGCTCAGAGATTCTTTCCTCGGCTGTGTCCAATTTACTAATAAGCTCCTGAAAGGCATTCTCCCATTTCTGTATAGTGTTTTTTATCTCTAGTATTTCTTTTTGGTTCTTTCTTAGAATTTCCATCTCTCTACTTATATTGTCCATTCTTGCATGCTGTCTACTTTATCCATTAGACCCCTTAGCATATTAATCATAGCTGTTTTAAAGTCCTGGTTGTATAATTCCAACATCCCTGCCATATGTGAGTCTGGTTTTGATGCTTGGTCTGTCTCTTCAAACTGTTTTGTTTTGTTTTGTTTTTTGCCTTTTAGTATGCCTCGTAATTTTTTCTTGATAGCTGGACATAATGTACTGGGTAAAAGGAGCTGCTACAAATAGGCCTTTAATAATGTGGTGGTGGTAAGGTGAGAGGGGAGGGGAAGCATTCTATAATCCTACTATTCTGTCTCAATCCTTTAGTGAGCCTGTGCCTCTGGACTGTGAACTTCACAAGTGCTTCTGTTTCCCCACCCCCTTTTTAGGTGGGACAGAATGGCTAGAGTGGGCTGGAGTTGGGTATTTACTTTCCTCCACGTGAAAGGTTAGAGCCAATTGGAGTTAGATATTTCCCTTCCATGAAGTCAGTTAGGCTCTGATAAAATCCCAGCATGTTAGGCTCTGGTCAAATAGTTTCTCCTGAGGGCAGACTTGTAAGAAGAACAGAATGTTCTGGTTTACTTCAAAATTGTTCCTTTTACCCTCTCTCTTCTGGAAGTACAAGGAGATTTTTCTCTGATATTCACTATGAGAACCTGCTAGAGCTCCAGGAAGTAAAACTCAGGAAAGTTTGCACATCTTTCCTCCCAACCCCATGATTAGGTCCCTCTGGAGTTTTTACCTCAAACTTGTCCACACTGAGCTTCCAACAATTACTCAGTTACAGCTCAGGTGTCCCTATCCCAGCACTGGTTCCCCGGGAGGTTTATCCTCATGGGTTTCTGCTCTGGTAAGTTGTGATTCCCTGTATTGGCCACTTTGTCTCTCCAATTTTGGAGGCAGTTGTGGGCACTGTGACCTCACTTCTCTTACATATCTAAGAAGAGTTGTCGATTTTTCTGTTTGTTCAGATTTTTACTTGTTGTTAGGATAGAGTGGTGACTTCCAAGCTTCTTACATGCTGGACTGGAAATTGGAAGTCCTTTTAATTCTTTGTTCACTTTTAATAAGAAAAAAACATCTGTCTTATCACAGATATAAAGAAATTTTGTATTTTGTATTCAAGATATATATATGACATGGAAATTCTAATTAGAAAATAAACACCATAGGGAATGTTAAATTTGGAGCTACTTCCTAAACACACTTCTATCCCTTGAAGGTTAGAGCAAAGACATCTAACTAGTGCCACCTATGTCATTTGGGCTCTAACTTCTGTTTCTTTATCAAGAAGGTTCATCTATAAAAGAAATCTAAAAGATAAAAGTGAGTAATAAAAGATCATGCTTTATACTGACAATC
Organism: Ceratotherium simum simum; assembly: GCF_057802395.1. Classification (NCBI taxonomy): domain Eukaryota; kingdom Metazoa; phylum Chordata; class Mammalia; order Perissodactyla; family Rhinocerotidae; genus Ceratotherium; species Ceratotherium simum. The sequence goes on along the minus strand of NC_141910.1, from coordinate 27,428,970 downwards.
TGTAGCTCAGATTTATTGTTAAAAGTGCTAGCAGGGCATAAGACAATTGTAGATAACACCAAGTGAAATGGATGATCTTGATACACTTTGACCAAACCTATTTAAAGAAAGCATTGAGTTTGGCAGGATGGGGTATATGTCATTGCCCTTCTGAGAACGATTTATCTCATCTAATAGTACAGTTAAGCCTATAGCATTCCTTAGCAATAATCAGTGCCGAGTATTCCAGAAATCCCAATCTCCCATGCATAATTCAGGAAAACAAATGGGTGCTTTTAGATTTTCTTTAGTGTAAAATCTAGATCTAGACTTACTATTTTATAAACTCAATGTCCGCACTTCACCGCTATATAAGAGATACATTTATTTACCACCAATTCGAGGCCTAGGTGCTTTATCCTTTACTTGCCTGCTTTATGATTTTGTAGTACTTCTTTTATAGAAATACTAATATTAAACATAGATGGACAATCTAGATTTTATACCAATAAGCATATTCATCTAAGTACTTATTAGACACAGTTAAAGTGAGGCACATTACATTTTCTCTTCTAACATAGTGAAATTAGGTCTATCAATTCCTTCACTATCAGAATAGCATAGTAGACATACAGTAGGAGTAGGATTTAGCAAATCTGTTTCAAGTGCTGCTTATCACTGTTTGTGTAATCTTGGACGAGTTACATACCTTCTCTCAGGACCTCACTGTCAACCACATTTGTCAACAGGGTAATTTTAGCCCCAGTGCTATTTAGCCCATAGGCTGATTATGATTTTCAAATCTTTTGAAAAAAAGTCAAAAGCCTTTGCATTTGATCTTGACTCTGTGAATTTATCCTAAAAATCAGTATTCAATCCCATCATTCTGTGGGTCGCTAAGGGTGTGGCTTTTGATCATGAGCAGCATTAGTTGCTCCTTTCTGTCACTGTCTTGATCCTCACAAGTTCTCGGCTCATTAGTTAATGAACTACTTAACCATGCTGCTGCCAAACCCTTGTGTTTGGCACCTGGCCTCTCATAGTTTTCTCATCCCCACAACACTGTAAGATGCTTGAGGCCAAGAAACCAGGTGGTACAACCAATCTGCAATTTCATCTGGAGCTGGGATTTTTTTCTTGCACATTCCTCAGTGTCAGTGTTTCTCACATGCCCAAGGTCAGCATGTCCACCAGGATGATTGATCTTGTTTTCACTCCAGAAGAGTAGTTCTTGACCTCAATGGAGCTTTAAAAAGTGCTGATGTCCCACTCCCAGATTCTGATTTCATTGGTCTGAAGTGCGGCTTAGACATGATAATTTTGTAAAGCTCCCCAGGATAATCTAACGTGCTTATTAAGAACTGCTAATCTAGAAGATTCTAGAAAGTCTGAAAATGAGAGACGTTGTGTTACTATGCCTTAAAGAAACTAATTATATTTTTTACATTTGCGTAGAAAGTCCCAATTTTAAGGCACAGAAAATTACTGGAAGATGCCTACTGTTTTCTCCATGAATTCAAGTAGATAGAAAATAATTCATATCTTAGAAACTGTTCACCCTCTGATTTCACTGTAATAACAATAATTGATTATAACTGCTAAATACAAGGCAGACAAATATGTTATATTTTGGCCTTCTGGGACATTTGAAATCCTGAGAGAGAGAGAAACAGTATATGAGAGAAAGTTATTTCACATACTACTGAACATTTTAAATAGCTTTTTTGAAACTAAGGTAGGATGTGGTATAATACATGTATATTTGTGAGTAATGATATGTCATAGTAATATTCTTTGCTGATGTGTTTGTTGGATATGATCAAGGGCTGAGGTTTGTGAACAGATTTGGAATGAATAGTTTTTACCTTAGTTTTCATTCATGTGCTAAAATACATTCAGTTCCTTGTTGGTGTGAATGGCACATACATGATGTCCTTAGATAACAGATGTAATTGCATATAGGACATGTGGCTGACTATATGATGGGCTTGAGGAATAACAATATTATATGATGAGTTCATCTGGGCCCAGATACCCTTACTGGGAAAAAAATCCCAAAACTGGAGAATTTCTACTTATAGAATTTTTTTTTCAGAGAGGTTCAAAGAGCAGATATGTGTCATGTGGGAACATTGATTAATGTATCAGCACCAATTGTGACATCAGATTATCTAACTTTCACCTAGCGGAACACTGGGATGTGAAGGAATAAGGCATGGTAGGGAGATATTTTGATTGGGAGTTTGGATATAAGAAGTTCCAGAATATAGAACATACTTCAAAGAGAGTACCAGATGTTACCTGATAACAGCGAGAAGGGGGGGTGGGAGAGGGGAGTATGTCAAGAAGATGGGTAGGAACTCAGGGATCTGAGCAACCAAATCTCAGAATAAGAGTTGGGGTATGGAGTTGGAGAGAAGGAAGGAAAGAATAATCTCCTATTTTATGTTTAAAAGTAGCGGAGTATTGGGAGGAAAAAAAAAGAATGTAAAAGCTAATAATAATATATTATAGTATTATATAATATTATTATATATAGTATTATATATAGTATAATATATTATTATATAATAATAATAATGGTTCCTGATATCCATTAATGCCTTTAATAGTGAGTAAGAATTTTATGGCAAGGAGAGACTGAGATTGAGAAATAGTTGACACTTTTCAAGAATAGTTGACTTGGGGTTAGCAAAAAAATTAAACTTCCCCTCAGCTCAAAAAAGACTTTTCCTCTTTTAACCACCTCTGGCCTCTCCTTGCCTGCTTATCAATTCTTATCCTGTTTCTTTCCATATGATACTGTATCCCAGCTCTAGTGTCTGCCCGCCTTGAGAGTCGTGGCATCTCATTCATCGTTTATTTCCCTGGTCTTTACACAGTCCCCGACATAGAGCAGGCTTTCAGTAAATACTGACATGAACTGACCTGAAAGCACCCTGTCTCCACCTTGATCTGGTTTTCTAAGTTGAGTAAAATAAGGCATAATCATTGTTTCTCTATAAAGCACAGGGAGCAGTAAAAGCATTGCTTCAGAGCCTCAAGCAATGCACTATTATTCCACAAAGAGCCAGCATTTTGGTTATAAACTGCATTTACATCTATTAATTCATGATGGCCTAATTAAAGTAGCAAATATGTTTGAAGGCAAACTAAAGTAATAGCCATGAATAATTGTTTTGTTTCTTGTCATACTGACAGAGAGAAAAGGAGAAAGCACTTTTTTCTTTTCCTTAGATAAAATGCTTGGTCTCAGTGTCAGTGGTTTCATGTACTAAAAATCTTAACATTAATATTGAAAAAACGGCATCATTGAATCTATTAGTAATCTGGACCACAGGAGAACTTGCAAGTTGCTGCTAAATACACGGCATGTTTTAATAACTATAATCAGCTAAGCTACTTAAGTGAGTGATACTGTTTAAATTAGGAAATTAAAAGTTTGAATTATTTTTCTGTAAATTTGCTCCTGCTTCTTAAGGAAGCTAAAAGCTTGTTGGATGCCGAAATTCTCCATAGCCACTGATTGTATGCTGTTTACAATCAATCTACAACTTGCTTATCTGCTTCCAATAAAATATTAATGCAATCAAACCTAAACTGTTTTCTTTCACATTCATCTTCTCATCCTGGGTCAGGCTATAAAGCTCTTTTATTAAAATGAGCCAAGCTGTTTAACTGCACATATGTAAGTTTGGAAATCTCATCCTAATGCGTTCAAAAGGTTTTTTTGGATTGGGACCTCATTGTCTAGAACTATGATTTTCAACAAAGTATTTATCGTTGATACTTTTATGTCCTAGCACAGTTGTGCTAGGCAAGATGTAGATTACCAAGGGGTATAGGATAAAATCTCTGACACTTGCAGTGTGATCTGGAAGATGTGTACAGAAAGTAAGAATACTATAAAACAATGTGTTCTCAAAAGAGTGCTACGGGCCATTGTTTCTAAAGAGGAATGGTTTTCATTGAGGGTCTAGGGTAGTGTCAGAATGCACAATGTGGGAGAGCAGGGCAAGAAATGGAGGCAGTAGCGTGTAAACACTCCTCACCTCCAAGTGACTTAGATCCTGTCCCTTATTCAAAAGTAGAGAGCCATTGTAAAAACAGTTTAAGAGGGAAATCTTGTGTATGTTGAAACGGCCAAGTATCAGATTAGAAAATTTTGTCGTACTTGAGCTGAAGTTCTTAAGACTGGAAATTAGACAGATAAAAAGCTAAAAGGCAAGGCCTTCCATCCAGCTGCAGAAAAGGAAAACAAAAATTAAAACAAAACAACACAACAACAACAAAACAAGAACAAATTTTGGGGAATGATTATGACCTAGAATAAATGACCAGGAGTAAGTGAAATGAAAATTATGAAAGAAGTCCCACACAAATGGATTTAAAGCATTTTTGAAATTCAAAGATAAGAAGAGTTTTTGTCTCAAAAATAAATCCCATGAGGGCCTAGATGGTGATGGCAGAGCTTTGATTCTGAGACATCACAGAGATTATACTGGGCCTAAGACTTCCTTTCCCTGGATGTGACTAGAACAATCCTAAACTTCCTTGATGGTCACAGAAATTCCATATTTAGTAGCAAGAGAAACCCAAAACTCACTTCATACTATGTCCTGCCATGTGTGATAACAAAATGGGGTAACTGGCTTCACCATTTTAAGCAGTTGATGGATTACACCAGTTAAATAGCTTGTCACTTCATTCAAACAAATAGTCTGATTGATTTTGATACAAAAACTAGTATCTTACTAAATATCCTTTCGGTTTATGCCTCATGTCAAATCAAAATACAAAGACCACCATAACTGAGTAAACAAAGTTGAGTTCAAGATTGTTGGGCAAAGAAGAGCTACATCACTTAAGAAATAAGTTTTGTGGTTCTCTCTGAGCAGAAATGTAAAGGGCTGGCTTAGGGTTTCTCAACAGTGGCACTATTGATATTTTGGACTAGACAATTTTTTGTTGTGAGTTTATATATGCCTGGGTACCCTATATATTATTAAGATGCTGAGGAGTATCTCTGGTCTCTACCCACTAGCTGTATGTTATCCCATCCTGCCAGATGTGACAATCAAAACTGTCTCCAGACATTTGCAAATGTCCCCTTGTGGGAAAAGTCACCCATGGTAGACAATCACTGGGCAAGATAAAGGAATAAAAGAAGAATACCAGTTTAGGCAATATTCTGAGTTTAAGTCATTGGTTCACTTATGAATCAGATTGTAAACTCTTTTTTACAAATGGTCTTTATATGATTTAAATCTCAAAGGAAGAGTACAGCTCTCAAACAGGTCAAGGATGAGATAAATAAGGCTATAACAGGCATTCAGATGTGCATGATAGAGGCTTGAAAAATTTTTTAACAGCCCACTTTATGGACCCCTATTGTCCCTGAAAATACAGAAGAGGGCAGCATTGGGTTTTACGTTAATAGCCTCCAGGTCTTCACCACTAGATACATTATTACAAGCAGATGTTCTATGAAGTGGATTTAGATAAATGTTCTGGTATTCAGTCTGAGTAGAACAGAAGCAGTTTATTTTCCTTTTGTTGAAGAATGAGTTTTTGTGCCATCTGACAAGAAAGCAGTTATGCAGCATCATTTAAGACTCAAGAGACCAGACATCTGAAGACATGAGATGAATAAGAATAACTACAGTCATATAAGATGGGACTAGAAGGCACTTCAGAGCCAGCACTGAAGATTCCTCAATCTTGACAAGGAGAACAAGTCCCAGAGACCTTTAGCGTCTATTTTTAATAACCAAGTTGCTGTCCCTTTTAATTTGTGTATGGATTATTCAACTATCTCTGTAGTATTACTCCACGTGCAGCAGGAAATGCTAGCAATAGCATATACTCTTCCTTGGCATACTAGTAAGAAAACTAGGGCCAGTCTATTATCCAAAAACACCTAAGCCAGTGTACTCAATCTAGTTTGTTGTGCCTCTAGGGCTTATGCAGTAGTATTTACCACAACCCAATATTAGAGTAACTTTTGGATTAGTGGCTTTCCTTTAATATCCTGGATTTCCCCATTCACATGTAACAGCATCATCTTGATGAGATAAGGAAATATGCTATAAAAGCTAATATAATATGCAAAACTAACATTGTGAATTTCTCCACTGTTTGAAATGATGTCATGATAAATCTCAATATTATAAAAGGATTTCTGGATGTGTCTGGTTTAAATGAAGTATTTTCATGACAGGTGAAATGGCTTAGTGTAGGATATCATCTGAAAATCCGATTTAATCCCTGCCTACTTTTATATACTGATACAAATTTGCATATGCAATATATTTGCGTATCACCATAGGCACTGTAGAAATGGTTAGAACCGGTTGATCCACAGGTTCCTCCCTTCTTGCTAATATATCTATTGTCTTTAACTTCCTTCATAGTCTCCTGCATCCAGTCACCCATCCTGGCCAGCCTAACATAAGAACCACCATTGATAGCTATCTTTTCCCAAACTTCTATCTCTGTCTTGTTTACCTTTCTCCTTTAGACATACTACCTAGTCTAAATTCCATTCAACCTAAGGATTCCTTTCTTCGTCATGCACAAACTCCCCCTACATCTTCTGTCTCTTCCTTAGATGGCCCTTCACTTCACACTAAGAGACACTTGGCTTTCTCCCTTCAGGACGTTTCCCATTGAGACTGGTGGAAGGCATCCCATTTACTTCTCTGAACTAATACAGAATTTTACCGTTACCAATCTAAACTTCGGATTTTGATATTAGTTCATTTACACTATGCTCTCCACGTTCTTGTTGTAATCACACCCAAACTTCAATGAATAAATATATTTTAACAATTTGTATGAAAAGGCAAAATGTTCTACCAGTTTTTTATCATAAACTTAATAGTAGCAACAATTTGGAATTACTACCTCCATAAAGCTAATTTGTTTGGAGATTGCAAAAATAGACATAGGTGTAGAGAAATAGATTTTAGCTCCCAATTTATTTTGAATTTCAATGTCCGAAGTTGCTTAAGCTCTGACAGCCACATTTAAAGAACAGATGTCAAAAGCCCAAGACTGTAGAGAGGAAGAGAGCCAGAACGGTGGATATATCTGGAAAGTATATCGAATAAGAAAGATGTTGTTGTAGTCATTACGCTTTTTCTATTTAGTTATATTTCTATCTATTAAGTTTGGACATGTATTTCTCTGTGTATAAGTAGGAAAGAGACCTATGAAATAGTTAGGAAAAAAGAATAAACTGTATCAAGGGCAGGAAGGAATTGGCAGGTAGCTAAGCATAGTAACCAGGTAGAAAAAGGGTCCAACAAGGAGCTCCAGTATGATGGATCAACCACATGCAATAAAAGGAGAGTTTATAACACAGATTCAGTGTCTCCCTTTCTGAGAGATAAAGCCTCTGGATGACCGTGCTAGCAACAATGCATTGCTAATAAGTCCCACTGACTAAGGGGAAACATTCTTTGGACAAGGCTTCACGGATTTAGGGGGAATCTGGGGAGGTACCAAGAAAGAATTTGAAAGTGAAGAGAAAAGTTGAACAAAAGAAAAGACCTCTTAAATTTTGTGCTAATGCCTGGAGCCTTGTAATTATCGGTTACTTACTTCAAATTCCAGGTGATGGTATAACCCGAGCATTTTCAACAGAAGAGTTGAAGAAATTGGCAATGGTTAGCTCTGAAAATAGAAGACGTCAATAGCCATCATCAAAACTAAAGGACTGGATCGATTGGTCAAGATGGCGGCGTAAGCAGACTCGGAACTCACCTCCTCCCGTGGACACAGCCAATTTACAACTACTCGTGGAAAAATTACCCCTGAGACAGAACTGAAAACTGGATGAGAGGAACTCCTGCAACAACGGACAATCCTAACTGAGGTGGAAGAGGCAGAGGCTCCCTTCTGGAGAGGAAAAACGCCGCCTTCACAAGCCGCCAGCTTCACGGCCGCCGGGAGCAGCTCACAGGTACGCAGCCTCCCTGGAGGCGCGGGGCCCTGAGCCGGGGAGCGCCCCCACTGTGGGCATTTTGTGGACCCAGCACAATCGAGACCAGCGGCATAATATCTGACTGTGCCTGCTACTAAAACACTGGGGAGCACCCCTAGAAAACCCGGTTCACAAAGAAACTAAAACTGGCTCTTAAAGGGCCCGTGCGCAAACTCACCCGTTTCAGGAAGGATCCTAAAATCACCAGAAAGAAAGGTGTACAGTGCTCTGGTGACAAGAGACTCACCTAATAGGCCCTGAGTGCATCTCGGTGAGGGGTGAGACCTCTCCAGGGACTGGGACATTGGCGGCGGCCATTGTTGTGGCCTGATGTGGGCATGCTGACACAGACACCATTGGAGTTCTCCCTGAGGCCTGCTAGCCCAGGGTCTGCCCCACCCGCTAGAGCACCGATTTAATCCAGCTCAGCCAGGGCAGGCAGCCCACCCTAGAGACTGGCCCCACCCAACAACAAGCCCTCAGGCACCTTGTGGGCCTGCATAGATTGGTGACTGGATTCTCTGCAGCCTGGCAACTGAGCCGACTTGAGCGGGGCAGGGTGTGCACAAGGAGCTGGTAGAGAGTGTGGGGCCGTGGCAAGGTGTGTGGGGCTCCCACCGTGGAGAGATTGGGTCCGCTTCGGGAGGTCGGGGCGCTCACACGGGGCAGGACTGTGTTGACTGTGTGTGTGGACCTGTGGGCGGCAGGGCTTCTCAGCCCCAGAAGACTTGTGCTTCTCAAAGACCCACACAGGAGGTTTGCTCCACCTTCCAAAACCTGAAACAATTGGGTGCTCCTGTGCCTGAGGCCAGCCCCACCCAGCTGCAATCCTCAGAGAGCTGACAAGAGACCTAATAGGCTAGAGGCTTACAGCAATTGTAAGGCCCTGAGCCTAACAACCTGCCACACTGGGGGCCTACTCACGTAAAAGAAATACTGCAACACAAATGTGGTATTAGAACTTGCAGCCAACTGTGCTGGGGCTCCCCATACCTGATAAAGAGACTGAAGGGCCCACAACAACTACAAGCAGCTGAGTATTACAACAGCTGGCCAGAGCATAACTCAGCCTCCCTGGGCGCCTACAGGGAGAGCAAACAGGCCACAGCAGAAGGATACACGTAGCCCACATAAGGGTCACCCCTGGAACATTGAGAACTGAGGGAAGCACACTGGAAGCCTCCTAAGCCATCACTTACATAAGGTCACCTATCCAAGAGCAGGAGACGTAGCTGACCTACCTAATACATAGACACAAGCACAAGGAAAGAGGCAAAATGAAGAGGCAAAAGAATACATTCCAAGTAAGGGAACAGGACAAAACCCCAGAAAAGGAACTAAGTGAAACAGAAATGAGCAACCTACCCGACAGAGAGTTCAAACTAAGAGTGTTAAGGATGCTCACTGATCTGGGGAGAAGAATAGATGAACTCAGTGAGAATGTCAACAAAGAAATGGAAGATATAAAAAAGAACCAATCAGAAATGAAGAATACAATACTGGAAATGAAAAATTCATTAGAGGGACTCAAAAGCAGAGTAGAGGATACCGAAGAACGGATCTGTGAGCCGGACGAAAGACTAGAAGAAATTATCCAAGGTGAACAGGTAAAAGAGAAAAGAATTAGAAAGAGGGAGGACAGTCTAAGGGACCTCTGGGACAACATCAAGCGCACTAACATCTGTGTTATAGGTGTCCCGGAAGGAGAAGAGCGAGACAAGGGGGCAGAGAATCTATGTCAAGAAATAATAGATGAAAACTTCCCTAACCTAAGGAACGAAACAGACTTCCAGGTACAGGAAGCACAGAGAGTCCCAAACAAGATAAACCCAAAGAGGCCCACACCAAGACACATGATAGTCAAAATGTCCAGAATTAAAAATAAAGAGAGAATCATAAAAGCCGCAAGAGAGTGTCAAGGTATATACAAAGGAAAGCCCATAAGGCTATCAGCTGACTTCTCAGCAGAAACCTTACAGGCTAGAAGAGAATGGCACGATATATTTAAAGTGCAAAAAGGAAAAAACTTACAGCCAAGAATACTCTACCCAGCAAGGTTATCATTAACAATGGAAGGAGAGATCAAAATTTTCCCAGATAAGCAAAAATTAAAGGAGTTTGTCACCAAGAAACCAGTGCTACAAGAAATGTTAAAGGGACTGATTTAAGGGGAAAAGAAAAGACCACAAATAGGAAAAGTTATCTATTTCCATTATTAGAACGTAATGGATACAAATGCACAAGAAAGAGGTTAGATATGATATCAAAAACATGAGGGAGGAGGGAGTTAAAGAGTACAGCTTTCAGACAGAGGTCAAACTAAAGTGACCATCAATTCTGTATAGAAGAAGAAAGGAACAGAGAAGGACTACTAAAACACTGAGAAAAAAAAAAAGGTTAAAAAATGGCAGTAAGTACATACTTATCAATAGCTACTTTAAACGTCAATGGACTAAATGCTCCATTTAAAAGGCATAGGGTGGCTGACTGGATAAAAAAACAAGACCCATCTATATGCTGCATACAAGAGACACACTTCAGACCTAAAGACACTCACAAACTGAAAGTGAAGGGATGGAAAAAGATACTCCACGCAAATGGCAATGAAAAGAAAGCTGGGGTAGCAGTACTCATATCAGACAAAATAGACTTTAAAACAAAATCTGTAAAAAGAGACAAAGAAGGGCATTACATAATGATCAAGGGAACAATCCAACAAGAGGATATAACACTTGTAAATATCTACGCACCCAATGTAGGGGCACCTAAATATATAAAGCAATTATTAACAGACATAAAAACAGAAATAGACAGTAACACAATAATAGTAGGGGACTTTAACACTCCACTTACACCAACGGATAGATCATCCAAACAGAAGATCAATAAGGAAACATTGGCCTTAAACGACAAACTACAACAGACGGACCTAGTAGATATATACAGAGCATTCCATCCAAAAACGGAAGAATACACGTTCTTTTCAAAGGCACATGGAACATTCTCCAGGATTGATCACATATTAGGCCACAAAACAAGTCTCCATAAATTTAAGAAGATTGAAATAATACCAAGCATCTTTTCTGACCACAACGGTATGAAACTAGAAATCAACTATAGGAAGAAAATCAGAAAAGCCACAAATACATGGAGATTAAACAAAATGCTACTGAATAACGACTGGGTTAACGAAGAAATCAAAAAATACCTGGAGAAAAATGAAAATGAAAATACGACATGCCAGAATTTATGGGATACAGCAAAAGCAGTTCTAAGAGGGAAGTTTATAGCGATACAGGCCTATCTCAACAAACAAGAAAAATCTCAAATAAACAATCTAACAATGCACCTGAAGGAACTGGAAAAAGAAGAACAAACAAAGCCCCAAATCAGTAGAAGAAGGGAAATAATAAAAATCAGAGCAGAAATTAATGAAATAGAGACCAAAAAAAATAGAAAAAATTAATAAAACCAAGAGCTGGTTCTTTGAAAAGATCAACAAAATTGACAAACCTTTAGCTAGACTCACCAAAAAAAAAAGAGAGAAGGCACAAATAAGTAAAATCAGAAATGAAAGAGGAGAGGTTACAACAGACACCTCAGAAACACAAAAGATTATGAGAATACTATGAAAAGCTATGTGCCAACCAATTCGACAATCTGGAAGAAATGGATAAATTCTTAGAATCATACAGCCTTCTAAAACTGGATCAAGAAGAAGTAGAGAATTTGAATAGACCAATCACCAGTAAGGAGATCGAAACAGTAATCACAAACCTCCCCAAAAATAAAAGTCCAGGACCAGACAGCTTCCCTGGTGAATTCTACCAAACATTCAAAGAAGACTTAATACCTATCCTTCTCAAACTCTTCCAAAAAATTGAGGAGTGGGGAAAGCTCCCTAACTCATTCTACGAAGCTGACATTAGCCTGATACCAAAACCAGACAAGGACAACACAAAAAAAGAAAATTACAGGCCAATATCACTGATGAACATCGATGCAAAAATCCTCAATAAAATACTAGCAAATCGCATACAACAATACGTTAAAAAGATTATACACCATGATCAAGTGGGATTTATTCCAGGGATGCAGGGATGGTTCAACATTCGCAAATCAATCAACGTAATACACCACATTAATAAAATGAAGAATAAAAATCACATGATCATCTCAATAGATGCAGAGAAAGCATTTGACAAGATACAGCATCCATTTATGATAAACACTCTGAATAAAATGGGTATAGAAGGAAAGTACCTCAACATAATAAAGACCATATATGAGAAACCCACAGCTAATATCATCCTCAATGGTGAAAAACTGAAAGCTATCCCTCTAAGAACAGGAACCAGACAAGGATGCCCACTGTCACCACTCCTATTTAACATAGTACTGGAAGTCCTAGCCAGAGCAATCAGGCAAGAGAAAGAAATAAAAGGGATCCAAATGGAAAGGAAGAAGTGAAACTGTCACTATTTGCAGATGACATGATTTTATATATAGAAAACCCTAAAGAATCCACCAGAAAACTTTTAGAAGTAATAAACGAATATGGTAAAGTTGCAGGATACAAAATCAACATACAAAAATCAGTTGCATTTCTGTACACTAACAACGAAGTAGCAGAAAGAGAAATTAAGAACACCATCCCATTTACAATTGCAACAAAAAGAATAAAATACCTAGGAATAAACTTAACCAAAGAGATGAAAGATCTGTACACCGAAAACTATAAAACATTGCTGAAAGAAATTGAAGAAGACACAAAGAAATGGAAAGATATTCCGTGCTCTTGGATTGGAAGAATTAACATAGTTAAGATGTCCATACGTCCTAAAGCCATCTATAGATTCAATGCAATCCCTATCAAAGTTCCAACAACATTTTTCACAGAAATAGAACAAAGAATCCTAAAATTTATATGGAACAACAAAAGACCCCAAATAGCTAAAGGAATCCTGAGAAAAAAGAACAAAGCTGGAGGTATCACACTCCCTGATTTCAAAATATACTACAAAGCTATAGTAACCAAAACAGCATGGTACTGGCACAAAAACAGACACACAGATCAATGGAATAGAATCGAAAGCCCAGAAATAAACCCACACATCTATGGACAGCTAATCTTTGACAAAGGAGCCAAGAACATACAATGGGGAAAAGAAAGTCTCTTCAACAAATGGTGTTGGGAAAACTGGATAGCCACATGCAAAAAAACAAAAGTAGACCCTTACCTTACACCATACACAAAAATTAACTCCAAATGGATTAAAGACTTGAATGTAAGACCTGAAACTGTGAAACTTCTAGAAGAAAACATAGGCAGTACGCTCTTCGACATCGGTCTTAGCAACATCTTTTCAAACACCACGTCTGACCGGGCAAGAGAAACAATAGAAAAAATAAACAAATGGGACTACATCAAACTAAAAAGCTTCTGCACAGCAAAGGAAACCATCAACAAAACGAAAAGACAACCTAACAATTGGGAGAAGATATTTGCAAACCACACTTCTGATAAGGGCTTAATCTCCAAAATATATAAAGAACTCATGCATCTCACCAACAAAAAAACTACCAACCCAATTAAAAAATGGGCAAAAGACCTGAACAGACATTTCTCCAAAGAAGATATACAGATGGCCAACAGACATATGAAAAGATGTTCAAAATCACTAACTATCAGGGAAATGCAAATCAAAACTACAATGAGATATCACCTCACGCCCGTCAGAATGGCTATAATTAACAAGACAGGAAACAACATGTGTTGGAGAGGATGTGGAGAGAAGGGAACTCTCATACACTGCTGGTGGGAGTGCAAACTGGTGCAGCCACTATGGAAAACAGTATGGAGATTCCTCAAAAAATCAAGGATTGAACTACCATATGATCCAGCTATCCCACTGCTGGGTATTTATCCAAAGAACTTGAAAACACCAATTTGTAAAGGTACATGCACCCATGTGTTCATTGCAGCGTTATTCACAATAGCCAAGACTTGGAAGCAACCTAAGTGCCCATCAAGGGACGAATGGATAAAGAAGCTGTGGTATATATACACAATGGAATACTACTCGGCCATAAGAAACGACGAAATCCAGCCATTTGTGACATCATGGCTGGACATTGAGGGTATAATGCAAAGTGAAATAAGTCAGAGGGAGAAGGTCAAATACCGTATGATTTCCTTCATTAAGTAGTATATAATAACAACAATAAACAAACACATAGGGACAGAGATTGGATTGGTGGTTACCAGAGGAGAAGGGGGGAGGGAGGAGGGTGAAAGGGATAATTCGGTACATGTGTGTGGTGATGGGTTGTAATTAGTATTTTGGTGGTGAACATGATGTAATCTATGCAGAAATAGAAGTACAATGATGTACACCTGAAATTTTTACAATGTTATAAACCAATGTTACTGCAATAAACAAAAAATTAAAAAAAAAAAAGAAGTAAACTATTAAAAACAAAAAAAAAACAAAAAACAAAAAAATAAAAAAAAAAAAAAAACTAAAGGACTGGCATAAAGAAGTGAGATTAGACCAACCAGTACCATCCTTAGACCCATTCAAGGGATCCCCCTGCTCTGCGCCATGTGATACAGGGGGCCCTGCATATCACACACGTGCACAAAATAAATGTATTAGACGACACTCAGGCACCTCTATCACTCGGAATCTGGCACGTAGTGCTGGCACCGTACAACCCATAACCCAAACATTTGTTCTTCTGACTATGTCTTTCAGGCCTAGAAGAAATTCTTTATCACATTTCTTGCCCTGCATCTTTGAAACGAAAGGCAACTGTGTCTGAAGGTTTGAACTGTGCTGCTAATCCCTTTGTAGGTGACTGCTTTGAACTAAAAGGTGAATTTCAGCTGTGGAAACACTTGAGTAAGAGCAGAAAAAAATTTAACTTGTGACTCCTTCCTCTCCAATAACAACAATGCAATATAGTCTTGCAAAATGGAGTATCTTTGGCTGGTCGTGCTAAGCATTTTTTTGCTTGCTTCTCTTTTTCCAATCTGTAGTTCTGGAGATAATCACCAAAATAAAACAATTAGATTTATTTTAGACAAGACATGAGATGCAATAGGAAAAAAAAGTGAAACAAGAGTGATCTTCTGTAAAAAGTGAATCATGGTCTTTGGCAGAAACTAGACTTGAGTGATTTGCATTATCCACATTACTTGGTATAAACTGTAATTTATTTTTAATAATATCATTAAAAGCTTAGCAAAAAAAAAATGTTAACAGATCTGAATGGAAAAATTGCAACAGAAGTAACATTCCAATGAAAAAATAAGATAATTAGAGCAAGAAATGAACACCATACCCATGACTACGAAGAATAAGATTCATGTACAAATAATCTCAACACTGATTTCTATAGAGAATAATACTTCCTGGCAATTATAGATCGAAGTATGTGAAGAGAAATTGAAACAAATTCGGCACCATACTGCTATTTTCATTTTCTTTATAATATCCTAGCATTGAAAAATTTGAAAGAAGAATGCAAGCAATAATCTAAGGAACCATATATGGCCTTACAGGATGGTGAAAATGGCAATCTGAGATAACAACTTAGAAGATGTAATTAAAATACTTTGTAATAGTTTCTGTGAGGATGTGACTTTACTATTTGCTACCCCATTATAATGTTTGAACATATTATTTAAAATCTATAATTTCCTTTTAAACCTAACTTTCAGTTTAAGAATTTTATTGACAATTCCAGTGGCTATGGTCTCAGTAGGCTACGATTTTCCATATTGAAATTACAAAATAACTAAGAACTGTAATAACTCAATGAGAGCTGTTGGGAGCTGAGGGTGATGAGAGGGGATTATCTAAAAAGAAGCATGAGGGAACTTAGAGTGATGGAAATATCAAATAACTTCATTATTTTGGTGGTTACATGACTTGAAACATTTTGTCAAATTCATCAGTTGTACATTTAAAAAAGGTTACTATCGCTATTTGTAAAGTATACTTCAATAAAATTGACTTGAAAAAAGATGGCAACATCTGTTCTTTGAGCTCTAATACATAATACATAATAATACACCATTATTTCAATAAATGATCTAAAAATCACTTGATTGTTTTTAAAGTTGTTTAATGTGGTGCTACCGTCAAGAAAACAAAAATACCTTAAAATTGTGATTACAACAACCAATGACGTTGAGAAAATGAAAGCTCAGATTGCACAGAATTAACATAATTTATGAATTATGCCTGTCTTAATTTATTAATCATCTAAACACCGCTGACCCATCGATATTGAATATCCAAACAGGATGAAATTAAACTTATTCACAATTTACATTTTGCCACATTTTACTCCACTAAAAATGGTATCTTAATACATACATTTCCATTTTTCTATTATGTAGACATTTTTCAGAGCAGGAAAACAGAAAATATTTTATGTATCAATTGTGGCAATTTGACTGTAACTTTTAGACAAAGGGTACGTGGGCCTCCATGTGTTCTCACCACAGGTCCCACAAATGTTAGAAGCAGGTCTGAGGCCCCCTTAATCTATAAGCCTATTTATTAGGGAAGTAATTTCAGTTCTAAGTAAAAAAGAACATGTTAGCCATTGGTGCTGCCCCAAACCAGAATGGACAAACTCCTTAGGCTGCGTATGCCCTGTAACTACAAGGGTTCCCATTGAACAGTTGCCAGAGAAAGACACTTTAGATGAGATTTCTTGCATTAGAATAGGGTTGCTAAATGACATAGTAAGGTGTTTTAAACACTAAACTACGTTCTGAAGACATTAACATTTACTATTTTTTGAGTACTAGATTCTGTTGTAAGCACATATTAGATATGAACTCATTTAAACTTTACAAATTTTAAGGTAGGTGCCGTGTTCTCTGTGTTATAGATAAGGAAGCCCAGCCTGAGACAAATTAAATGATATTCCCAAGATTAGCCTGCCAGGATATTCAGGGTCTGGATTTGACTTGTGGTCTATCAGCCTCCAGTGAGTCACCAGAAGTCAGTGCGATTATTCAGTAGATAATACTGCTTTTCATTTATTCTCATTTTTAAAAGGATGTTTCCTGTAGGAGATATTGTAACAGATGTTGTCAATGCCTTACCATATCCTCTGAGCACTTACCTACTTTCTGCATTCCAGCCCACCTTCCAGCACATCATCCAAAACCTAGCACCTGCATCTTGTTGCCAGAAGACTTTCTCTGACCCGGGAACTAGCTCTGTATAAAGGGGTGACAGGTTAGAAACACCAGGGAACTAAGGCTCCCTGGGAACAGCCTCCTAACCACTGACTGATGGGAACTACATGGTAAGGACCCTACCTCTTTGCACTTCAATTGGGAAAATTTTGAGGTGTGTGTCTCCAGTGTTCCCTAGTAGAATTGAGCTCCCATCAATTTATTTGGAAAATGATACAATATTAGCTTATCTTATATAGTAAAATATATTCTATAGACTGTATTATAAATATATAAATTTGATTTCATTATATAAAAGCACATTAATTAACTGGTCAGTTCACATCATACAGTTTCCAGTTGGAAACCCATGTAAACCTGCAGTACTTCAAGTCATTAATTTCTATTGTCAGTCCACAGCGTGCTCAGGACTATTCAATATAGAATTCCCTCAAGTTAAAGTTACTAAAGAAAATATTTTATAATATCATAAAAAAGTTAAAGCTAGCTTAATTGAAAAATGCTCGAAAATACAAAGTTGGCTATAATTGAAAATAAGTCTTCCATCTAACTTTATAGGCCTTGTCTGAAATACAATAATAGAATGATAATCATTCTCCTGTATTATAGGTATTGCATTACAGGTATGAAAGATTTGTATTTCTTATATGAATAAAATCATTTACCTTTCAAATTTTCAGTATCAACTAACTCTGCATGCTTATCGAGTGATCTTTAAATTTCAGAATAAGTGAAATAGCTTAGTCCTTGTTACAGGTGGGTGCTGAACAATCATTACCACCTTTCCTCCATTTCTGATGATTGGTTTTAATGTCAGTAAATAAAATTTTTTAAAAAAGAATCACACTTTGAAAATGTAATTTTGTAATAAGACTTGTTTAAATGAAATTATCTTTATATTTATATGCTCAGGGATTTCAAGAAGAGAGGTATTGATAGGATCAGAGGATCAGAGGATTGTTGCAGTGGACCCATTGATTTCTCATTTTCCTAAAGGAGAAGATGCATGGTTCGTAGCTCTCAGGAGGTCTAGACAGTGGTTGAGGGACCTCGGGGGGCTCTATGGAAGCTGGATGTGTTGGGAGGACTCCAGATGTGCTGATCCTTCAATTCTCAGTGCTCACCAACACACCCCCACGCTGAAGTACGGGATGTGCCTCCTGGTTAAGAATAGTGATTTATTTATTTTTCCTCAGATATTTTTAATTGCATCCTTTTAACGGTATTCTTTTAATTGCTTGTTTATCTACTTTCTGTAAGTATGTTTGGAGCATTCACTTTGGGATTTAGCCCAGTGTTTCGTATGAGGCTTATACACTGTGTTTTGGGAACTCTAATTCTGTGGTATGTTAATAGAATCATGAGAAACCAAAAAGTTCTGTGGACATGTAAGTTAGGAAATGCTGTGATAAATAAATGTCCGTCGGCCTGTTATTTAGTAATTTAATGTGTTGAGAGGAAGATAGGAAACATAGCAAAAGAGAGAGGAAAAACAAAAAAAGAAAAACAACACAGAACCAGTATTGAACGGGAGTATCCCTCAAGACTTGGGTTCCACATATCGTACCTACATACCTTGGAAATGTGTACCAATGCTTCACACAAGCTTTAGGGTAATGTGGTAATTATCTTGGTTACCAACTTTTTATTAATAAGGAAATGGAAGAATAAAAAGAAAGAAAAGTATTCTTCCTACTGAGTATACTTAGTGAAGAAATAACAAGTTACAGGCTGTATCTCCATGTCCTCAAAATTCTCCAAAGCTGAGTAGGAAGCCCAAATCAGAACAATGTTACCTTGACATAGATTCTGAACAGTACAGTGTGGAAACAGTGTGAGGATAAGGAGATGATAGTAGAAAGCACTCTGTAAAAATTAATCATCAGGCAAATATAAGGGGTGATTATGAAATATTGGGAATAAGAATACCAATATATCTTTAAATTAAAAGGAGAATAGCTTAAAAATAACCATAGAACTACCTAGAAAAAAATCTCACTACATAATGTGATATTTACCCTAAGAAATTTATAGTTTTTAAAACATTTGCAGGATTTAAATGTTAATTGTTTTCATGAATGTTCCATGTAATGAGTATTACATTTGAATATTCCTTTCCTTTAGGAAGGAAATACAGGGAATAAAATCAGGCAGGGTATCATTTATTCTACCCCACATAAGTCTATGCTAAGGGATTAGAAATGCATGTACATTACTTATTCCTGTTGGTATGAACAATGCAGTCACTTCCTCACGTTGAGTACTTTGTATACTTCCTAGGTTTTGACTCCAGAGCAGGTAAACACCTCACTTTGGGGGAAAGCTATGTTGCTCTAAAGAAAACGAATTTCTCCATCTAATACTCCTTTCTCTTTGCTTTCTTTATTTTAAGTTTATAGCAATAAGCTATCTAAAATACCTCAAGGGACAGTAGTTGTGGTGGCTTTATTTTGCTTCTAGTTGTCACTCTATGAATATTATTAAAATTGGATTGAAGTGGTAACTATTTTAAAAACAATCTGACATAATTTCAAAGAAGAAACACAAATATTAACAACCAAAAGAAATCGGAGAACTACACAAGCATCACGAAAAAAAATAGAAGGAAAAGCTTCTTCTACCAAGTCCTTAATGATTATTTGGTATTATAATTAATAATTTAATCTATTCTTTCTCTGTAATGCTGGGTATTTAACCCTTAGAATCTATCTCTCTACTCCAAACACAAAACACACACACACACACACAAACACACACTCGCGCCCTCCCCCACCATGAGAGAAAGGACATACACATGCACCAAGATAACAAGAGAAAGTCTAGAATCTCTACAAGGTAATATTTTTTTGAAGCATTAAAAATATCATAAGGTTAAAAGCTTTATATACACAGAAAATTATTTTGATTACATATGTGAATAAAATCAATGAATGAAGTTGGTTGAGTATTCTCTTTGAATTTTGTGAAAAATCTGCTTGAGTAGTAGTATAGACATGAAGATTAAGAAGCTGAGATAGTATCAGAAAAAGAACAGCAGGGCTGATCAATAAGAAAAAAGTACAGGCACATGAGAAGGGCACTGACTAGACTGCATTGAATTTTTTTCTAAACCTGACAGAATAGAGCAATAAAAAAAATCACTCTTACAGTTATTATTACTCCCACCACCACCACT
Source organism: Ceratotherium simum simum (assembly GCF_057802395.1). Taxonomy (NCBI): domain Eukaryota; kingdom Metazoa; phylum Chordata; class Mammalia; order Perissodactyla; family Rhinocerotidae; genus Ceratotherium; species Ceratotherium simum. Next base: position 27,408,606 of record NC_141910.1, on the reverse strand, counting down.
ACAAACTGCAGTGAACGTAAACAGAATAAACATGGCATCTCAGCACTAAATGATGATTCTGCAAATCACAGTTACCATGATTAAAACAATGAAGCAATTCTGCATACTGAGCGCATCACATAATTTGTCATTTAATCCACACAACAACTCTATTAGGCAGCCTTCATAGCTGCTTTCAAGTCATGAGAACCCTGAGGTGACTTGAGATTCCTAGTCTCTCATCATTTGTAAGATTAAAGGTGTTTGTTTATTTGCCTATTTGTGGTTGTGCATTCAATGAATTGATGTAATCAGTAGGAGAAAGTTTATGTTCCTCAATGATTTTTTTATGGATGTGAGACCCAAAATGAGGTTGATAGAAATGAGCAAGTACAAAATAATAGTAGTAATTAACACATAAAATAGATTTACATATTTAATATTCACTACAACTCTTTGAGGTACGTGCTATTGTTACCCTCATTTCACAGATGAGAAAGCTGAGGCAGAGAAGTAATAAGCCTAGAAATCAAGCAAGAATAGGGAGATTTAAAAAAAATAGATGAACAACTAAAATCTTCCAGAAACAGATATTTAACCTATCTAACTGGCTTCTTCAAGTTACAGATAACTTCTGGAACATGTAAAATTCTGGAAAGCATCCTTATCAAATTTTCCCAGAATTGAGAGAATGTCTCCTGGGAAGACAGTCCTACTTTCCACACTAAGGCCTCTGGCTTCAGCTAGCTCAGTGTGGAGGCACTATGCACTGCCTTGTAAATACCACTATGAAATTCTCTGACTTTGCTTATGACAGTGAATGCTAGACAGAAAAATGTCCCATGGGATCCAAAAGGCATTACTCTGCCTAAAATGAATTTTTCTTCCTTCTGGTTATTTTTCAGCGGGCCCATTTCTCGGGGGTGGAGTTTTTATTATAGCTGTAGGAACGAGGAGATTTAAAATAGGGTGTTTTCACATCCTTCTCTGTTATTTAGAGGAGGATGTCAGAGCAATAGTCTATAAACAAAACTAAAATAAATGGTCTATTCCACTGGGCCTACATGTGTTCATATTCTATAGAGCTATATCAAAGCAACATATGACATTGTCATGTCCTCAGATTTTTCTTAAACTTTCCAGTTTCATCATTGTGCATTCTTGCCAGAGGAAAAACAGGTAGAGTGCTATTCTAGAAAAGAATGGAAGAGGTAATTTAAAATAAAAGGAAGTAATAATAATGCCAAAAACTGAAGAAATTAAAGGAAATCGAAACAAGCAAATGTCCATTAAACTTTAGTATGATGTTGTTGGTGATTCTGAAGAATGTAAAATCAATAAATATGAAGACTGAGGAGAAAGCAAGAGAAGAAGATAAAAAGAGAGATAACAAGTATATGTTCTTCTTTAAAATAATTTTGTTGAGGGTGAGGGGTGAGAAGGAGCCCTAGCTTAAAAGGGTAATAAGATTAATTGTAGTTTTTTTTGTTTGTTTGTTTTTTGTTCTTTCATGTTGGGACAAACTTGAGCATAGAAGGCATAGAAGTTCCAGAGCAAAGAGACTGATGAAGACAGATAGAGAAAGGAAGGTGGTGGGGTTGTGATTCATAGCAGGGGTGCAAGGTAAGTTTGGGTGGGAGGAGGGGCATTGTTTCCAAGGAAACCAAAATAAAGCAGAGAAAGGCTGATTGGATGGAAACATACAGGGATGTTTGTGAGAGTGACAGGATTTAAGGGACTTCACAACTAACGGACTCAATAGTCATTAGGAAATAGGAGCCAAGGACATTTGCTGAGAGAGAGAAGCAGGTGGGGTGGCAGGGCTCAGAGGAGTGACAGTGATATACATTACCAATTGAAGGGAAAGGTTACTAAGAAAATCTGAACATAAAACTAAGGCTGGAGATATGAATGTGTAATGACTTCAGGACAAACAATTGTGGATCTTTTCCTCCAGGACTTAGCAACGTGGGCGTAGGGACTGGAGAGATAAACAGTTGGATTTATACAAGGTTGTTATTACTTTTCTGGGTACAAAGTGGGTAAGTACTTACAGGTAATTTGTGCTAAATTCAATAAGGAAAATGAACGAAAAATATAAATTCTAAGTATCTGCAGCTTTGGATTCTCCCGAAGGAATCTGGGTCAGGGGCTGTGTTGGAGGAGCACTCCTAGCCTCCCTGAAATCACGCTTTGCACCTATATGGCTAACAAGACAGAATCACAGAGTGGTTACTTGCAGGAGCACTGTACTCAGAATGTCTGGTTTCAAACCCTGTCTCTGACACTGTCCAGCTGTGTAATGTAGGGTCAGTTTCTAAATTGTTCAGTTTCCTTAACTTTAAGATGGAAATAAAAGTAACTGTACAAACCTCATGAAGACTGATTAAGCTAATACCTAGAACAGGCCCTGCCTGGTCACATTAAGCATTCTATAAATGTTGGTACTAATTAGACTCTATGGCAGTCCCTTCCTCAAATTCAATGCAATCTCCAAATGATGAAAGCAAATAGTTTAAAAACGCAAGGAATGAAGCCAAGAAATAATTATTTTATTTTTCTATTAATGTCATAAATAATGGAGTATTCCATCTCTCAATTCCCTTAACTACGGACTAAGGATAAGGTTCAGGGTTAATTTTTAAAAAGCAGTTAGTTTGCTCCACTAGTGACAGAATCTATTAACTTATTGCCACTTACTCCATTTCTTTACACATGGACAAAATCTTAATTCAACTCTGAATATAGCTGTTCCAACGGCTGAGAGTAGTTTTATCGCCAGATCATTACACGATCACTCTTTAAAATTTCCTGCTGAAATATATTTTAATGGCAAAAGGTCTGCATAGCTAGGTAGAGCAGGGTAGTGAAATTTGAAGAGAATGCTCTTTCTTTTCTAATCAGAGATAATGAGATGCTTAATTAAGGATGATTGGCACATCCTGATACACCCACTCATAGGGCAAGACAATAAGCATTCAATTCCTAAATGCCTGATATTCTCCTCTGTTTTATTTGATCACTAGTCTTGGAAAAGTCCATGGGTCTAAGGTGAGTTGAGATGAACTTGCACAGAGACTATATTCAGCAGTTGTGCTTTGAGTAATTGGACCGGCAACCTCAGCATCACCTGTTAGAAATGTAAAATCTCATGCGCAATTTTAGACCTATCAAAACAGCTCTGAATTTTTAACAAGATGCCTGGGAATCCACATGCACATTAAAGTTTGAGAAGTACTGCCTAGTGAAGCAGTTCATATTCTCTGGGAAAATGAAGGCTGATTTAAGGTCTCAGCATTCTGCCCTTTTCCATTCCTTTGGTCTCTGACTAACTAGAAAAACTGTTAAAGCAGATCTGGGAAATTTGAGAACAAGTCAGGAAGCCTCCACCTCTACCTGCCTCCACATCGCCTCTCCTCTCCTACATCTGGAGTGTAAAAGACTCTGTTCACATATCCCCATGACCTTGATTCTCCTCATAAAGTGATGGATTTTTGGTTGAAGAAATAGGATGCTTGTGCTGTGGGTACCAGTACAGCTCATCAATTTTAGCAACCACAGTTTTGAAAACAAAATCATAAAATATGACTGAACATACAGTTCGAAGACCAGGGATAAATTTGCCTATGACAAGAACACTTTTTAAACCCACAAGTTTGTCCTGTGTGATATGTGCTTTATCAATAAAGACAGTTGTTGGGTCAAGTTGTCAGACTAAGTGGATTTAAGAGAACAAGGAGGGATGGGACAACGCAGCCCAACATATTTGTTTAAAGTTATGAATTACGTATTCCTTGTTTTATTTGTTTCACTGGGCTACATGATCTTAACATTTAGCAGAGAAGAGGAAATAATGAATTTGGTTCTCAGAACATGATTTAAGATTAGAATTGAATTTGAAGCTGCACTAAGCATCTCTAGTGCCTTTTTAAATGATAAATCAACTCTCTATTTTGAAAGTATTTGATAAAAGTAAAATCTCACAGTTGAATGTGAATGAAATTTTTCTTCATGAAATCTAAGTAGCATATGTCTGAAGTAATATTTAAATGATATTTTCCCCCCAGCACTAGGGTCTTTAAACATAGCAAGTTGTGGGTTTCCCATTACCATACCATATCAATTTCTAGAACCAAATTATGTTCTCTCCATTACTATGGAGATGAATTGAACATGTTTTAGATGATAACCCATTTTTCTTGCCTTCATATATCTTCTGTGGAATAATTTCCATCTCAAAATTTACTTTGAAGTTCAAGGTTAAGGAGCAAGTTGAGAAAAACAAAGAAAGCCAAGTGGATGATACAAAAGAAAAAGCATGATTATGAATACTTTATAATAGTTAATCCACAGTTTTGTTATCCTATCCACTGATACTTTAAATAACATTAGATAATCCGACTTGGGAGATTCAAGAAATATTTGAGATTTGAGGTTGAATGTTCACATTATAAGGGTAATCCAAACACTATGTTACATGGTGATTGGGAACAGTGCTTCTCCACCCTGGGAGAAATGCGTGTCCAGGCCCACATAGCCCAGTGAATCAGAATCATTTGGGGAGTGTGGCCTATTCATCAGTATTAAAAACAAACAACTCTCCAAATGATTCTAATTGCAGTTGCAGTTGAGATCTACTTCCATCTGTTAGAAGACACTCATGGACTTAGTATTTGCTGTATATAAAATGAAATATAAACTATAAATTTCTAATAAGGAAAATTATACCTATTTATTATACATAATGTCTAGGTATGATTTTCAAGTGGTAAAAGTCTTCTTACAAGACTGCAATCATAAAATACTCAGTCGAGTGAAATACTGGTTTAATGCATGAAAGATGCATCCTGATGAAATATATAGACACATTTCTTTTGGAGGAGATCACAAATGTCATTGTTTTTCACTCTTATTAGTGCAACTGAGATTTTATTGCCTTTTAAACTTTATACAGGGGAGAATATAGTCTTGTAAACATCCCTCTAAGGAAAACAGAATACAGCTTTCTGCTTGGATGGCTCCATCCACAACATAAATATATAACTGGAGTTCAGGATATGAAAAAGGATTGTTATGTTTTATTTGAAGTGATGGTCATTAACTAAAATATCATTATTTACTTTTTCTTATAATGCTCAGGTGTTAAAACATTTCAGCAAATTTCATACTGAAGCATTTCGGATGGCACTGAGCTGAGATATTATTGCTGTTTACAGCTTAGTGACTTATCCCTTGTTCTTGAGGATCCACTGGAGAAAATAGTTTACCAAACTTGTTTTGGAAATGCAGCTCTCTGAGAGGTAGGTTTTATTGATATTCATGGCAAAGGAAATATTAGAAAGTATACATATTTGCAAATAGATATAGACCCAAAATAAGTAAGGCAGTATACTCTTTATATTTAAAAACTTTCCTTTGAAGATTTAGAAAGGCAAACAAAGAAACAAAAATCCCACCAGAACAAGTTTCCTTTTAAGGCTGTAGATTGTCTATTCTACTTAAACTAAGTAACACATAATAGTTTCACTGGTTTTGAACTACTTGGAGATGTTATCTAAAGTTAGGTAGGGAGTATAAGGATTATTTCTATTTGTAAGTGGGTCACTGTAGAATTTAATGTCTCTACTATAATTTAAAATATATAGGAAAAGAAAGCATTTTTTAAAAATGAAAGAAGAGCAATGGCTAAGATAAATACAGGTGAAAAGATATACGTACATATATAATTTGTAAATCATGTTTCCAGCCATTCCATGATTACAAATCCGGAGAAGAGGAAGAGGCTGATGACCCTAGGGAAGTAGGAAGAAGATATACTGTCTGGGGAATTATTTATTGGGCAGGAAGTGAGAGTGAGAGGCATTCAGAACTGAGGCAGTAGATTTAAAAGAGAGTGGAGACCAAGAGAAGGAAAATAGGCAGCAAGACACTGATGTTTTGACCCCTCATCTGTGGGTTGAAGTCTTGGAGCGAGGCCTAGGACTAGGAATGTCAGGTAGTTTGAAGGGAAGTGTTTACTCCACTTCTTTGTATGATGCTAGTGTGGCTACAAGAGTCTAAGCTGGCTACACTCTGTGGGCCTGAGAGGGCTGCTCCTCAGAGCTTTCCCATTCTCACAAGGTATCCACATGCCCTATGGAGAGCTGCAGGAGGCGTCTGATGGTGCTGAGTGACTAGCTAGCAAACGGTGTCACTGTGGCTCAAGAGAAGGGATCCTGTAGCTTGGCTCTACTGGGCAGCATATTTGGGTTTAGGATGAAGAAGGTGTCCAGCCATTCTTCAGAAAAGCCAAGCCAGAGACCCCTAAGGTGGGGCCTGATTGAGCTGGATGGAATCATTAACAGTTCACCAGCTGCAGAGAACCAGCAGATACTGGGAGAGCAAGCAGTGACTAAGAAGGTAAGGATACCACTATTGCAGAAGCCAGTGAGGCTCCTGTAAGCTCTAGCATACACCAGAAGACCTCTATGGAAGGAGAAGAGAAAAAGCCAAAAAATGGCACTTACAATCAAGAAGCTGAGCTATCTGAGAGTCTACCCAACCGCAGAAAACAAAACATGACTGCCTACCAAGTTTAATGTTTAATTTAAAATTTAAATACCTACCTCCAGAGCAAGGAGGGTTGGGAGTGAGGATTGTAAGGATAATAACAGTAGTTATAGGAAATAAAAACATATCTCTGAGTGTGTATGGTGAGTGACTTCCCTATATATTTGTAATAGTAGTTATTCTTCCACACTTCAGCTTCTGATAAAGTCTTAGTCATGAGAAAACTGCAAGGTAACTGAATGTTGTTCCAATTTATTTATTCTCCCTATCATTTCACAATTGGACTTTATCCTTTGAGAGCTAGTAGTAGTGATGACACATTTGTGTTTTATTGCTTTGGCAACAGTGCTTCTCCTGAGACAAGGGCCATGTATTTTTGGTTCCCTGTTCTGAAATCACGTGTTTACCAAAAGACACAGATTTTGATGGTGTTTTTCAACTTAATTGCCTCAAGCAATATGCTGTAGACACTGTACTGTGCTGCCTGCATATCCCCAATAGGACTGAAGGATATTTTCACCCAGTTTTGGGGCATGCTGCTGTCAAATGACCTTCAACTGTCGACTCTTTGGAAACTGCCCTCATCTGAAGAAAGCCTCCTTGTTCAAGGTCATTCCCCATAGCAGGCATGGCCTAAATCCAGTGACTGGTTAATAGAAGGATTTAAGACTTGGCTCATTTCCCTAACTCAAGACAACTGAATATCCATGCCAGCTTCAGAGCTTGCAAGCGGTCAGCCAGAGCCCAACTTCTCCCTCTACCTAAGCCTGATTTCTTTCCATTCCTCTCTGGTGTTAATTCTAAGAGCACTGCCTACTAAACCTCCTGCATGAAAATCTCCATCTTATAGTCTTTCATGGGTAAATTGACCTACAACAGCTGCATCTATTAATAGACTAAAAGAGCAGATGGACTGGATCACTTGCTAGCTAGCTGACAACGAGGGCCAAATCACTGGTGGTAGATGGAACTTGGATAGCTTCTGTAACAAAGTACAGTCATGTGCCACATATCAATGTTTCAGTCAACAATGGACCACATATACGACGGTGGTCCCATAAGATTAGTACCATATAACCTAGGTGTGTAGTAGGCTATACCATCTAGGTTTGTATAAGTACTTTATGATGTTTGTACAATGATGAAATTGCCTAATGATGCATTTCTCAGAATATATCCCTATTGTGAAACAACACATGACTATATCAGTGAAATTGTTAAAACTTTTATCAGTGGTGAACTGGAGAGGTAACCTGGCGGACTGAAATGTACTAGCAAATGCAATGTAGCAGGTGATTGAGAAATATGGGAGAAAGAGTATTTATAGGGATAGTGGAGGTGGATGACTATTTCTAGGGGTAAATGATGCTCTGGAGAAACAAAATGAAAGTCTGGGGGTTATTAATTTTTCAATTAAAAGCTAACTATGAAATCTAGAGGGACTCTATGGCAGCATATAGCAGCTTCTATTCCCACATACTAAGGACAGAGAAATTTAAGGACCAGGACTAAATGGAAAGAGTAACACAGCTCCAGAGAATGTTAAACACTCAACCTAGACAAATTTATTATGCCAAGTTTAGAGCCCTTATTGGGAAAAAAATGAGACCCTGAGATATGAGATGGAGTCATCTGGGTTCATGCCCTTGAAAATCGTGATTCCTCAGATAACCTTAGATTCCTTTGAAGTCTTTGGACCCCTAGAAGTGGCCCACTTGTCTCTGTTAGAGGATACTCCTCCCACTTGTCTTGAAGAAAACCTCTTTCCTACAAGACACCATGTATCCTCCTCAGGATCTGAACGTCCCTTTCCTCTTAGAAAATAGGTCAATAACTAGAGTTATGTCACACCATAATCTGGCCGTGGCAGTGACAGGCTTGCAAAGGGAAAAAGGGACTCTACCTCAAGGAGCTGCCAGACCAAGCCAGAGTCTTGTAGAGAAAATGAGAAAATATATATGGAACTTAATTCAGAAGGAATATACAATTATATAAGGGAGGGTTTCTTGATACAGGGGGAATTGTTGTTGAAAAACATTCTGGCAGGGGCCGGCCCCGTGGCTTAGTGGTTAAGTGCACACGCTCCACTACTGGCAGCCCGGGTTCGGATCCTGGGCGCGCACCGACGCACCGCTTCTCCGGCCATGCTGAGGCCACGTCCCACATATAGCAACTAGAAGGATGTGCAACTATGACATACAACTATCTACTGGGGCTTTGGGGGGTAAAAAGAAAAAAAAAAGGAGGAGGGTTGGCAATAGATGTTAGCTCAGAGCCTGTCTTCCTCAGCAAAAAGAGGAGGATTAGCATGGACGTTAGCTCAGGGCTGCTCTTCCTCACAAGAAAAAAAAAAGTTCTGGCAAAACATGCTCAGAAGGACTGAGAGATGGTGCTAGTACGTTTCTAGGATATCTCTTATAAGCTTGGAGAAAATGGTGGCCCAGAATAAGTGAAAAGATTGCTATGGCAAATGATAATCATATGAAAGTGGTCCTTTCTTCAATTGCCAAATGTACAATTTTAGTAAACATTCTTGGCAATTAGCACAACCCTTACTTTAGTTCCTTGACCTATAAGGTAAAACCTATCATGGTAGAAAAGGCAAAACAAAAGCTTCTGATACACCACACCCCCCGACCCAACACAAAGAAGATAATAACAGTGTTCCAGGTGAAATGGCAGAGATTGGCACCACTTTAAAGATATAAAGGAGGCAGAGGTGGCATCTCCATCATATCTGCATTTAGTTCACCGGGCTTGCCCCAAAAAACCAAACAGATCCTGAAAAATATTGTAGTCTACCACAAACTCAACCAATTAAAGCTGCTGTGGAAGATATAGTGTCTTGGCTAGAGAAGACTGATATCATCCCATGTACATGGTATTTGGCCACTGACCTCCCAAACATGTTCTTTTCCATCCCTATCAGAAAAGAAGAACAGAAATAGTTAATAATCATTTGGGATAGACAGCAGTATTCATTTTCAGTTTTGCACCAAATCTTTGCTAACTCTCCTACTCTCTTAAATACGATCTGAAAAAACCCAGACCATGGAAACATCCTGTAGAACATCAAAGCAGTTCACTATATTGATGACATCATGCTGATAAACCTGTATAAGCAGGAAATGACAAGAACAAAGGAAGCTTTGATAGGACACATGTGATCCAGGAGGTAGGAGATAAGCCCCATGATGATTCATGGGTTTGCTATCAGTGAATTTGTAGGGGACTGGTGGTCTGGAGCATGTTGGGACATTGTTTCTAAAATACAGGACAGATTATTTCATTTCACTCCCCACCACAAAGAAGGAAGTTCAATCCCTGATAAACTGATATGTTTACTTGCGTTTTGGAGGCAGCACATTCTAAATCTCTCTGCATATTCCATTGATAAATCATATATACCCAGCGACATGAAAAGCTTCCAATTTTGAATGAGACTCATATGACCCAGTAGATTCTAAGTATATGTAATGTCTATAGTAGAAAAAGATATCGTATGGAATTTATGGCAATCTCCAACATGAGAATTACAATGTAGACTAAGAAGATTCTGGAGAAAAACCATTCCATCTGTATCAGATTTTTAATATAAATTTTAATTTATATTAATTTTGATATAACAATTTAAATTATATATTTAAAAATAAAAACAGGGCCAGCCCCGTGGCCTAGCAGTTAAGTGTGCGTGCTCTGCTGCTGGCGGCCCGGCTTCGGATCCTGGGCGCGCACCGACGCACCACTTCTCCGGCCATGCTGAGGCCGTGTCCCACATACAGCAACTGGAAGGATGTACAACTATGACATACAACTATCTACTGGGGCTTTGGGGGAAAAAATAAATAAATAAAATTATAAAAAAAAAAATAAATAAATAAATAAAAACAGATGTAGACCTAAATATAGTTATAAATAGATATCTATACCTATACCTACACCAATATCCATATCTATATATCTATATCTAGCAGGATCTATTTGGCCCCCATCTATGGGTATAAAAATCCCCTGATTCAAATACAAAAGTCCTCTAGTTTACCATTGCTCCCACACTTCAGAACATTTTAGAGGTCTTCAGATGCAATTAGTTCAAAGTGCTCACTTGCATAAAGACTAATGGTTTATTAGAAAACCCAGAAGTTTAGGTAGATGAAGGTCTTGTGTATAAGATGACCAGATGCTCTATTAATGATGGCTGCTCAACCAGCTCCTAGATATGCAAATCATCCCTCTCAGTGGTCCTTCTTTCAAGCAACATATATGTCATTTGCTATGCAACAGCCCCACCTCTTGGACCAGCAGCTTGGCTAGCCGAAGCTGAGATTCTATATCTTATTTCTCTGTCTTTTCTCTTTAGTGTTCTGTCTACATCTCCATTTGTCTCTTTACACAAAACTCCCCTGCTCTTCATTCCCTCCACGGTCCTTCTTGTGCTGGATCAGGAACCCATGTCATTACCGTCAGAGAACTAGTTCCATTTTTATTTTATTTTAAGTGAAAAAGGAATCATTCCCTAGGAACACAGTTTCTCCAAAACTGCTCTTTTTAGGTTTAGGAGAAATTTTTTTCCATCATGGGGAAGCTTTCTCACCCTACAACCATGGCCTTCCACAATGAGTTAACTCTTAATACAGCAAGAAAATGACTGTAAAGCACAAGAAGTGTGATGATCACAATCAGTTACAATCTTCCTCCAAAGTGCTGTTTGCATCACACAGAGATAACTCAAGTACCACATTCCAGAATTTTTCCTCAACATTTAAACTTGTAATTCTCATTCCCTGTCCAAAAATAAATCTTTTTTTCCAGAGCACATTGCAATAGAACTATATGAGAAATAGATACTTAGGCAGTGAAAATATTCTAAGTTAGTTTTCCTGATATCTCTGGAGAGCCTTCCATTTCTCCAAAACAAACATTGTTTCTAGTTCCCTTGACATCAGACCTCCTCTTACTGTTTTTTGCCAAGCTAAGAGCTCAGATGAGGAGAAAAATCTCACAGGCGTTCCGCATAGTCCTGGCTCTTTATCTGTATTCCTGCTTCTGTGGATATAGTTTTACAACAGATCTTCCTTTATACATTTTTTTCTTTTTTTTAATTTCCACAATTAATCACTTTGGGTTTAGGGAGAATAGAAATAAAGAGGAAATTACTTCAATTTATGTAATATCAATACATGAAAAAAGATAGACTAGGAAGGGAAGGCTGTAGGGCACAGGTGATAGAAAGGCCCAAAGCAGGGATGTCTGTTCATCCTGATCCTTCTCTTACCACAGAGCACGGTCATTTAGGTACTCACTCTTTTCAGCAGCTGCTAGTATTAGTTTCCTTTCACTGTTTATAACAAATTCTACAAACCTAGTTGTTTAAAACAACACAGATTTATGATCTTACAGTTTTGGAGTTCAGAAGTCTAAAATGAGATATCAGAGCTGCATTCCTTTTGGAGGCTCTAAGGGAAAATCTATTTCTTTGCCTTTTCCATGTTCTAGAGGCCACCCCTATTCCTTGACTCCCAGCCCTGCATCACTCCAGCTTCTGCTTCCACAGTCACACATCTGACTCTGACATGCCTCCCTTTTAAAAGGACCCTTGTGATTACATTGAGCCCACCTAGATATCCAGGATAATCTTTCCATCTCACGACCCTTAATTACATCTGCAAAGTCTCTTTTGCCATGTAAGGTAACACATTCATAGGCTTTGGAGATTAGTTTGTGAACATCACTGGAGGCCATTAGGCCATTATTCTGCCTACTATCTCACCCCCATCCCCCAAGCAATATTTCAAGATGAGTAATGTTCAACCTTTCTGAACAAGAGAAAGATCTGCAGAATTTCAAAAATACCCATTCTGGATCCCATCTCCAGAGGCTCTGGTTTAATTGGTTTAGAGCTGAGGCCCAGGCATCTATATTTTTTGAAAGATTCGCAATTGCATTCTAAATTAAGAACCATTTCCATCATTCGCCATGGAATTATTCTCAAAGTCTCTGGCCTGGCTCTCATTCCCAAGAAGAAAGGATGTTCAAATATAATTCAGTTTTCCCTCAGTTACTTATTTATTCTCACTATTTCCACAAAAGTGCTTTCTCCATTCAATGTGCCAAAATAAACTCAGCATTCCTATACGTCCTTGGGTAAAAATATTAATTTTCAAGCCTAGTTTGCCCCCATCTTCTCTGCAAAACTTTGTAGAATCTTTTGAAAGTATCTTCCTCTTCCAAATTTCTACTTGCTTATTATTTGTAACTGTTATTTCAGCTTACCTAACTCAAAAGAAGTTGCTTACACCACTGCTTTGGTCCCTTACAAAGACTGATTTGTATCTTGGAATGCTTTCCTGTATTTCCCAGACAGAGGCAACTGTAATCCTGGGCGTGAGTCTTTGTTGCCACAGTACATGGCTCACTTTCTCGAAATATAAGCTTACATTATTTAGGAGGAATATTAATTGTAACAATAAATTTCTCAAAATATTAATAAAATTAAAATTATTTCAAATAAAATTATCATTACATCAAAAACAAAAGGAATAGTGATATGAATGCATGTTTTTCAGACTCTATGGTGATCCTGATTAATCCTAGTGGATCTATATAAAAATCTTTTGAAGAAAAAATGAGGTTTGGAAAGGTAACTTCTATTCCTGGGTTATGGGATAACAGGCATAGGGGGCAGAGTGTCAAGAGAGATCACGCAGGGCCGGCTCCGTGGCTTAGCAGTTAAGTGCGTGCGCTCCGCTGCTGGCGGCCCGGGTTCGGATCCCGGGTGCGCACCGACGCACTGCTTCTCCGGCCATGCTGAGGCCACGTCGGACATACAGCAACTAGAAGGATGTGCAGCTATGACATACAACTATCTACTGGGGCTTTGGGGGAAAAATAAATAAATAAATAAAATTATAAAAAAAAAAGAAAAGAGAGAGACCATGTAGAATAGCAGAGAGAAACTTTCGTAAAACAAACGTTTCACAAAATTGTAAACTATTAACCATTTCTTATTGGACAGAGACTCAGTGGGGGTCTTCAGGAGAGGGAAGGACGGGTGCTCTCAACCCTTAGGCACCTCCCTGCCTGTTTCTCTCTCCCCATCTCCTCTTCTTTTCTTCCCCTATCCTCCTTCACTTCTCTCAACTGAAGATACCCCTCCCTTTCGCCATCCTCTCGAGGAACTCAGATATTCTTAAAAGCCACGGAAGTCATTTGTTTCCAGGCAATTTCTGCTTTCATCCCTGAAACCAAAATCCTCTCGGGGAAAAAACAAAACAAAAGAGATGATAGCTACATTCTTGGTAAAGGGAAAGAAAAATATACACAAATTAAAGTCTCAATAAACTTTGTGGCTACGCGTTATAAAACACTTCTTCTCAATAGTACTCTCAGGTAAGTATCATTATGAAATACAAACTGCTTGGTTCCCCAACATTTAGTGAGTGTAAATATAAATGGACCCATTTATGGAAAAGATAGCTTTGTGACCTGGGGTCGCTTCCCTGAGCCTCAGATTTCTCGTTTATAAAATGAGGATGTTAGACCAGGTGATCTCTAAGGACCCTTCCAAGCCCCAAATCTGCCTCTGTGTTATTGAAACTGTATGAAGAAAAACAGCTCAGTGGGACAGCAACTTATAAAAAATTTAACTTATTCCAGACAGAGCTTCTTCATCTTAGCAGGTTTTATGTTACGATGGGAACAGATGTTGTTTGACTTCGTAATTTGAGTTTAATTGATTTATAGGCCTATGGTGCCCTGCAGTGCAGTGGCTTCTCCGAGTAGGAGGGAATTGCTACTCTAGAAGGTCTTTAAATTCTCTGATATGAAATTATGCTTATGTTTCATGCTGAAATCACAATTGCCTTTCTGACTCCCAAGGACCTGTCCTTGGCCTGCTCTTCCTCTATTCATTCTCCCTTGTCATGCCCTTTCCTGGCATCCTCTATCATCTCCTTTTAGAAAACTCTGAAATATGTCTCTCCACTCTCCTTTCCTGAGTTCATCCTGCATTTTCATCTGCTTGCTGGGCATCTCCAATTTTTATGATCCATAAGGCCTGAAACTCAGCATGTCAAAAACAGACTCACTTTGTCTCCTTTCATTCTCCTACGTCATTTTCCTGTGAATATCATTTGCATCTTCTCAGTCACTAAGGCTGGAAAATTTATGCTATCACGTTGGAGTCCTACTTTTCTCATGCCTCCCTGTGGTTCTAGAATAGCACAATTGCTGAGAATACCAGATTTGGAGTGAGAGGCCTGGGTTCAAATCTCAGCTCCCCTGCTCCCCAACTGTGTGGTTTTGGGCCTCAGTTTCCTCTCTCCAAAGTACAGCCAATAGCCCTTCTCTTAGGCTTGTCATGAGGATAAGATTAAATAACGTATGTGGAGTTCTTGGCACAGAGTTATCACCTAATAAATGATAATGATTATCCTAGTTGAGTTCCACACTCCTCAATTTTTTTTTTTTTTTTTTTGCAGGGAAAGATTCACCCTGAGCTAACATCTGTTGCCAATCTTCCTGTTTTTTGTTTTTCCCTCCCCAAAGCCCCAATGCATGGTTATGTATCCTTGTTATAAGTCCTTCTAGTTCTTCTGCGTGAGCTGCCGCCACAGCATGGCAACTGACGGATGGGTGGTGTGGTTCCTAGACTGAGAAACAAACTCGGGCCACTGAAGCCTTGAGAGCACTGAACTTTAACCACTAGGCCATCAGGGCTGGCTCAATGTTTTTCTCAAATCTCCATTCCCACTTGCGCTAAGATAACATGAACTTTCTTTGCCTCACACATAACTTTTTCCCTAGTTCCCTTTTTTATCGTTTTAACTCCCTATTTATCATATCAGTCTCTGGTTTCCCATTTCCTACAGGATAGCTTCCCATTTCTGATTTCCTACTGAATGAAATCAAAATTCTTTGGTCTAGCATTCAACAGCACTCATGATTTGTACCCAATATCCTTTCTCAAATTTATTTGCTACAGTTTCATTACATGTAACTTGAATCCAAACAACTTTAAATGGTTACTTTATTCCAACCATGCTGTGTAATTTGCCCATACTCTTATATTTACTCTTGCGTGTTCTCCCTGCCAATATCTCCACACCCATGAAGGAGGTCAAATACCACTTAAGTCTTTACATCCCTCATCATCTGGTAGTTTTTCTCCTTCCTCTAATTTCCCATACTTGCCTGTCCTTCACTTACAGTGCTCATCTCCTTTCTCACCTTCATTAATGCTACTCATGTACCTAACTCATCTTCCTTATTTACCTGCAAACTACTTCAGGGAAGGAAACATTTCATTTTATATTTGTATACTCCAAATAGCTGTTCCATTGGAAATGTAAGTGGACAACATTTTTAAAGAATGAAGGAGAGAAAGGAAGAAGGATATAAATAAATAAATAATGAATGGACAAATGAACGTATGAGCTATCGGACAATAATTATCTATTTAGCATGTGCTTTATAAATGGACAGAAAATTGGCAAAGCAAAGCACCAAAAGAATATTTTGGTAGGAGAAATAAAAACAAGTGAAAATTAACTCAAGAAATCATAATGCAAATGTCACCACTGATAGACTGAGGTAAATGGTGAGAGAGAGAAAGTCAGCCAGGGTGGTTAACATGGAGGGACAAAGCTTTCCATCGACCGCCATCAGGTTTGTTATCGTCATCACCTACATATATATGCAATTTTACCCGAATATAAAATATCTTGAATTCAACCATGGATCAGTCTAGTTAAATATTAATAATACACTAATTTCACACAGTACACTACTTTATAGTTTCCAAGCATTTTTATGTACATTGCCTCATTTTTAGCTTTCACAATGATGTGGTATCAGTATTTTCTTTATTCAACAAAGGTATTTGAGTATCAAAAATGATTAAGTTGCCCACCTACTTAGTAATATAAGATCTGGGATTCAAATCCAGAGCTTACAAATTGAAATCCAGATTCTTTCATTCTTTCATTCCTGCAATCCACATAGGGTGGCTGGTACATATTCAAATTCAGCAAAATAAAGTGACAAAGCAGTATATTATCTCTCTAAAAATCCACTCCTACTCTGATCAATGCTATTTTTAAGCAACATAGTAAGTTCCATTTGTCAGGGTTGACTATCCGCCTTTTACATGCTGCTCATGCTATACCACTGACAAGGAACAGTAGCCCCTCTACAGATCTCTCACCAGAATGAAACAAGCCTGGAATGTAGAACCCATGCTGCCAACTTGCTCTGAGGAATTGTCTTGTTCCCCTATAATTTGTTTAGTTTCTCCCTGGAGTCCCTTATCTTTGGATGATTATAGTCCTGAAAAGAAGAGAGAGGTCACAGCAAGCGTATGAATGTTTGCTGACAAATGCTGCTTTATTGTTCTGGAACACAAAAAAATAATACATGGAAGACCTGCATATTGCAATACTATGAAGAGTCATTCTTTTATAAGAGGTAAAGAATATTGAGAAATAAAAAAAATTGATTTATGGTTTCTCAGTCTGGGTGAGGCAGACAACAATTTACTAATGAATTTGATCTGCTGTATCTACAATTATTTATTTTATATGGTTGCCAAAAGAACTGAAGTTTAAATTAAAACTGTACTTAAATAATTTTTCTTTCTGTTCCAAATGTAAGAGATAAAACTAATTTATATTAACCATATATTAATAATATATCATTTATTCATATATTATCATAGAAAGCATCTAATCAAAATTAAATGTAAAATTGAGCATGCTAAATTAATAATTTAGAATCTCAAACGTTGTAACAAATTCCAAAGCCTGCCCATTAAAATACCTATAATGGACAGAAAAAGACAAAATTGCAAGAGAGTAGGGGGGAAATCAACCTGAAGGCAAACCTGTTAGCAAACAGTTCACCAAGTAGGAAACATATAGAACTGAATTTAAAATCACAGCCAGTGAGAAACACTTGTTTTTCCCCTGAAAGGACAAAATTGGCAAAGTTGGACAAGTCTTACTGGGAAACTCAAGAGCTTCCTCCACTTCACCTTCTGTCTCCCGACTTACAGTCTTAGAATCATCAATGACAAGAGAACTGAACAACCACCCCTCTTTTTCATTTTAATTCAGTAAGAACCATATTTTCTCTCTACCTCCACACACCACATCCCATCACTATCTCTCCATCTGTATTCATCTGCAGATTGCAACACACACATACATACACACACACACACACACACGTTAGAAGTTAAATACAGATTTGTGGCGTTACTCATATTTTGGGGAATGGGGGACATGAAATGCTGATTTTTAAAATAGTTTCTTAGTTTGGGAAGAACACAGAAATATAATTGTGAATAGTACGTGGTGGGAAATGTAGTTTTTGTTTGTGCAATCTGGGCAGTTTTTCAGTAATCAAATCTATCAGAAAAGAACCTTGCTGAAACTAGCAAATGTATTCTAGCTGAAGTCTATTTAATAGTACACACTGGTTTTGAAGTGTATCATATCAATAATTCTTCTCTATATTTTAAGTTGAATTGGGAATAATGACAATATAGAAATGAAGAGTGACCTAGGCTTAAGGGCAGCCCAATTCTTCACTTCATGGCAAACATTGGGCTGGGATAGACCTCAGATTTTTCAACAATCAGTAAACAAATAAGCAAAAATCATACAGAATGATACATGAAAACTACTTTAGCACAGGGGCCGGCCCCGTGTCATAGCGGTTAAGTGCACGTGCTCCGCTGCTGGCGGCCTGGGTCGGATCCTGGGCGCGCACCGATGCACCGCTTGTCAAGCCATCCTGTGGCAGCGTCCCATACAAAGTAGAGGAAGATGGGCACGAATGTTAGCCCAGGGCCAGTCTTCCTCAGCAAAAAGAGGAGGATTGGCATGGACATTAGCTCAGGGCCAATCTTCCTCACAAAAAAAAAAATACTTCAGCACAAGGAAACATTTAATATCATCCTCAATAGCTCAAAGAATAAAAATACCACTGAAAATTATTTCTCAATAAAGAACCAAAGGAAAAACATAGAATCCATTTGATATTCTCAATACAATGCAATTATACATGAACCACAAGTAACACCTGCTTAGAACTGTGCCTGGAACATAGTAAGCATTCAGCAAATTGTAACCATTGTTACTAGAGACAAATAGGACACTATTTTATTTAATGGTAAAAGAGTCAATTCATCATGAAGGTGTAACTATCATGAGCATATATACACCTAATGGAAACCAAAAGTACATGGAGTAAAAACTGACAGAAATGAAAGGGTGAATACACAATTCAACAATAATACTTGGAAATTTCAATGCCCCATGTTCAATAATGGATAGGCCTATTAAACACAAAATCAGCAAATAAATAGAAGACTTGAAGAACACTATAACCAACTAGACACAGCAGAGATCTATAGAACAATCCACTCAACAAAATCAGAATAAAATTATTCTTTTTTTTTTTTTTGAGGAAGATTGGCCCTATGCTAACATCTGTCACCAATCTTCCTATTTTTCTTTCTTCTCCCCAAAGCCCCGGTACATAGTTATGTATCATAGTTGTAGAGTTGTAGCTCTTCTACGTGGGCTGCCACCTCAGTGAGTAGGTCTGTGTCCAGGATCCAAACCAGTGAACCCTGGGCCACCGAAGTGGAACATGCGAACTTAACTGCTAGGCCACCAGGCTGGCCCCCTGAATATAATTATTCTTAAGTTCATATGGAACATTCTCCAGGATAAATAAAATCTTAGTCCACAAAAACAAGTTTCAGTAAATTTAAAAGAATTGAAATACCACAGTATATTCTCTGACCACAATGGTATGAAATTAATCAATAATAGAAGGAAATTTTGGAGATTTACAAATATATGGAAATTAAACCATACACTAAATAACTTACCTAACCTAATGGGTCAAGGAAGAATCATGGAAGAATAAGGAAGGAATTAATTTTAGAAGGAAAGTAGATGAAATAAAGCATAGAAATACTAGAGAAAATCGATGAAACCAAAAGTTGGTTATTTGAAAGATCAACAAAATTGACAAATCTTCACTTAAACTAACGAGAGAGAGGAGATTCAAATTACTAAAATGAATACTGAAAGAAGGGACCTTACAGAAATAAAAAGAGCTACAAGGGAATAAAATGACTAATTTTTCACTAATAAATTAGATAACCTAGATGAAATAAACAAGTTACTAGAAAGACATAACTACTGAAACTGATTTTAAAAAATAGAAAATCCCAATTGACCTACAACAACTAAGGAGAATAAATTATTAATCAGAAAACTTCCCAAAAGAAAAGCCTAGAATCAGACTTCACTGTTGAATTCTACCAAATGTTTAGGGAATTAGCACCAATCTTTCTCAAATTCTTCCAAAAAGCAAAAGAAGAAGGAACACTTCCCAACTCATTCCATAAGGCCAGATTTACTATGAAAAAAAAAGAAGACATTACAAGAAAAGAAAACTACAGAATACCCCTTATGAATGTAGACACGAAAATCCTCACAAAATACTAACCAAATTAAGCAGCATATAAATAAGATTATATACCATGACCGATTAGGATTTATACCAGAAATAAAAGGCTGTTTCAACATATGAAAACCAATCAAAATACAATGCCATATTAATAGAATTAAGAAAAAAAACCCAAAAGAGCATCTCACTAGATACGTAAAAATCATTTGATAAAACTCTAATACCCTTTCATGATAAAAACTGTAAGCAAACTAGGAATAGAAGTGAACTTCCTCAACGCAAGAAAAAGAAATAAAAGGCATCCAAATCAGAAAAGAAGATATAAAATTGTCTCTATTTGCCGATGACATAATCTTATATATGGAAAACCCACCAAAAAACTTTAGAACTGATTTTTAAAAATTCAGTAAAGTTGCATGATACAAAATCAACAAACAAAAATCAGTTGAATTTCTATACACTAACAACAAACTATCCAAAAAACAAAGAAAGAAAATAATCCCATTTACAATAGCATCAAAAACAAATAAAATATTTAGGAATAACTGTAACCAAGGAGGTGAAAGATCTGTACACTGAAAACTATAAGACTGATGAAAGAAATTGAAGAAGACATAAATCAATAAAAAAGATACCCCAGGGCCGGCCCTGTGGCTTGGTGGTTAAGTGCGCGCGCTGCGATGCTGGCGGCCCGGGTTCAGATCCCGGGTGCGCATCGAGGCACCACTTCTCCGTTCATCCTGAGGCCGAGTCCCACATGCAGCAACTAGAAGGATGTGCAGCTACGACACACAACTATCCACTGGGGCTTTGGGGGGAAAAAATAAAATAAATAAAATCTTTAAAAAAAAAAAAAAAAAAGATACCCCATGTTCATGGATCAGAAGAATTAATATTGTTAAAATGTCCATACTGCACAAATCTATGTATAGATTCAGTGCAATTCATAAAAAAAAGAAAGGCAGAAATAGAAAAAACAATCCCAAAAATCATATGGAAGTAGAAAAGACCCTGGATAGCCATAGCAATCTTGAGAAAGATGAACAAAGCTGGAAGTATCACAATTCTTGACTTCAAACTATATTACAAAGTTATAATAATCAAAATAGTACGATGCTGGCATAAAAACATACACATAGTCCAACGAAACAGATTAGAGGGCCCAGCAATAACTGCACGCATATACAATCAACTGATCTTTGATCCTGCCACGTGGGACAACACGGACGAAGCTTGAGGGCATTGTGCTAAGAGAAATAATTTAGACAGAGAAAGACAAATACTCTATGATCTCACAAATATTTGGAATCTAAAAGAGCCTATCTCATAGAAACAAAGTACATTGGTGGTTGCCAGGGGCTGAGGGTTGGGGGAAATGGGGAGATGTTGGTCAAAGGTTGCAAACTTCCAGTTATAGGATGAGTAAGTTCTGGAAATCTAATGTACAGCCTAGTGACTATAGTTAACAAACACCGTATTTTATACTTGAAAGCTGCTAAGAGAATAGATCTTAAATATTCTTACCACAAAAAAAAGAAGTAACCATGTGAGGTGATGGATGTGTTAATTAACTTTATTATGGTAATCATTTCACAATATATACGTATGTAAAATCATCATATTGTGCACCATAAACTTACACAATGTTATATGTCAATTATGTCTCAATAAGGCTGGGGAAAAAGTTGATTACTAATTTTTACTTTTTCCACTTAAGCCAATTACTAGTTCTTACTTTTTCCACCTACTCAATAATGCTAGAATCTTAGAACATTTCATTCTACTTACCCTTCTCTTGAATAATGTGTTATTTTTATCACATATTTTCCTTCTTACACTTTAAACCACAAAATATATTATTTTCTTCATTCCATATTCATTTCTGTATACAGGTTTCCCCTGCTATGTGAAAGTAGAGTGTTCCAATGAAATCTTTCCTAAGCTGAAATGGTGTAAAGCAAAGCAATTACCATTAATTTATATGAGAAAAATTTTTGAGCATTCTTAGACTCAAAAAATAACCTACCACATCATACTAAATAACACGTGAACCCTAAAATAACACTAACATATAGTAAAAGCAGGAATGATATGATAAATACACAGACTATATGAAGTAGGAATAATGTCTGTACAGTGTAGTTTCACTCACCAGAACCGGGAACACAGTGAACACACTGGAAGGCTGAGAGGTGATGGTGGTGATGATAGGGTATCAGGTTGGGGTGGTGGGAGGTACAGGAGACTGAGGTGTAGGAGAGAGAGGAAGAGGGTCATCTATTAACATCTCATGGTAGTCTGAATTCTTCAGGGCAGGCAGGTGACTAATGTCTACACCTTCTTCTATGTCTGCTGCCTCCATGTCAATGTCGAAGGTCGAAGTTCATTGTCTGCTGTGGCTGATTTGGCTAATGGGGAAGGCTTGAAATAGGACAGTATGCTTGACGTCTTAGCCTCTATAATGGCTTGCTGCAAAACAAGCCGTTTTTTGTAAAAGTGAAAATTCTCTTCAGATTTCTTTCAGTTAGTGAAAACAGGTACTAATGTAGGTCTTTCATAAAAGCAAAGTAGCATAAAGTGAACCTTCAGATAGTAGGGGAAACCTATACCCACATATTTACCATTTTTGTGACTCTATTCCTCCCAGTATTTATGCTGAAGAACTCACTTTAGTATTCATTGATTCAAACCATCTTTATGTCAAAATCATATTTTAATATAATTATGGTTAATTTTTTTATTGCATGAATAAACACAACATATATGCATTCTAATACTTATTTGCACTTGGGTAGTTTCCAACTCTGGGCTAAGATAAAGAGTGACTTCTGATTCCCTGAAAAGCCTATACCATTCTAGTGGAATAGAACCCAGGCTGAAGATGATAAAAGAACCCAGTCTACCTACACACCAAAAATTCATCTAACGGAGGGTAAGCAGGTTATATTACTGTTTGGGATATATTTTGGGCTTTAATTTGTTACTAAGTTTAACTCATGAAAGGAAGATAATGTGGTTTCACAATTTGGTTCAAATATTAATGTCTTTAGACATTAATTTTCAAGAGAATTTCATTTTTGGATGTTAATATATACCAAGAACTTCATAATGGAGAAGGATTTATAATCATATTTAAGGCATATCTTTGTTGTTGCCATTCTTATAGATGTGGCCAAATTTGACATTTTGAAGTTTATTTGTTTAATATATTGCTTAACTTAAGTTGAGCTATAATGGACTACATGTTTGACCCTAATTTGGGGTGTGAAAACGAATATGGAATTGAATTTTCAGCCTTGTGTATAAAGTTCCCTTGGACATAATTTAATCAAAGTACTGCTCTAATATATGTAAGAGATATCTGGGGAACTCTAAAATCTCCACTACATACTAGTGGTCCCAAAAAGAACATTCAACTATATATACGACTATAGCTGGAAATGGGAAAGTTAATAGAAGGCAAGCTACCCATGATTTCCTGTTCTGAGAGAGACAAGACTAGCTTTGATTAAGAATGAGTTTAATGGTTAAGCCCACTGAGAAAGGAACCACATACCACAAAATGTTGACTAGAGAGGGAATCTCTTTCCTCTAATGTTATGATACCTTTTGAAGAGAGCCACACTATAATAACACTTTTAGCCTTTTATTCTTTTATTCACTCCTTCCCAGTGGTGAACTTGGTGAGATATGTTAGACATAATAATGCCCTCTAAAAATGTCCACATTCTAATCCTTGGAGCCTGTGAATACGTTGCCTTATATGTCAGAAGGCACTTTTCAGATGTGATTAAGTTAAGGATCTTGAGATGGGGAGATTATCCTGGATTCTCTGGGTGAGTCCAATGTAATCACAAGGGTCCTTATAAAAGGGAGAGAAGAGGGTCAAAGAGAGAGAAGACAATGTGATACAAGCGGGAGAGGTTGGAGTGATAAACTGTTGAAGATGGAGGAAAGGGGCCATGAGACAAAGAATGCTGGTGGCTTGTAGAAGCTAGAAAAGGCAAGGACATGTATTCTCCCTAGAGCCTCCATGAAGACTGTAGCCCTGCCAACACCTTGATTTTAGGACCTCTGAACTCCAGAACTGTAAGATAATAAATGTGTGGTGTTTTAAGCTAATAAGTTTGTAGTAATTTTTACAGAAATAAGAAACTAATACAAGATGATTGTATTGTGTTTGCCCCTCCCTCCTCTTTCTCCTCGTTCTTTTTTCATCTTTGTGCTCTGCCTGCCTGCAAAGAACATACATTCTGTTCTGCTCTTTTATGACATATATTTTTCAGGCAGATGACCCTAGAAACCATTGATCTTTAAACCCCATCAGGGACAGTGACTGGATCAGTGTGTCCAATTTAGTGCTAAAATATTAGCAACCCTACTTGTCTGACAGGTTTAATGCCATGTTGTTCAGCAAAGCATGGTAAGTAAGTTGATTTTTCTATATACATCCATTTGACTCCAATATCAATTTTTCACTTTGTTTTCAATTCAGAAAGGTCAAAAACGGGTGCTATATTTTAGTTCTCTCAAATTCCTGCAATAACCTCATAGGTTAGCTAACTGTTTACATAGTTGGTGACCCTGGGTCAGTCACTCAATATATCTGCATCTCTTTGTCCTTATCTCTAGAATGTGACTAATAATAATAATATTTGCCTCTTGGGGTTGTTATAAGGATTAAATACATTAATATTTGTAAAGGGCTTAAATCAGTGTCTGCCATAGAAGTACTCTTATCAATGTTAACTACCTCTTCTTTTAGATTGCAAACTCTTAAAGAGCTTCTTTAGTAACTACTTTTCAGCGTGTATACCATATACCCATGAGCTAAGGACTCAGTAAACAGGACTGAAAGATGAGTTAGTCTCTTTAGCAGCGAATACTTCTAAATAGCTAAATCTCTCAGAAATGCTTTTATTTTATAAAATGTTTCAAATAGATCTTTTCCCACCTGCCAATTTAGCTCACTTAAGGAGAAAAGGAATCTGAAAAGTATCAAGCCTGAAGGAATACTCTCCAATTTTTGTTTCCTCTTCACTGTCGTAAATGCTCAGTCTGCCCTGAAAATAGTGATTCACTGGAAACATGATCACTTTCAACTTTGAGTATGTGAAAAATAAAAAAGCAGCAAGAAAAGCTAAACCTAGATAATAAATCATACCAGGAGAAAATATTTTGGAAAGAAAACAAGCCAAGGTTTTCAGGTAGCCATGAGCTCATATACGGTCTAAAATATTAAATAATGCGTTTAAAAAATCAGTTATCTGCTTAAGTGATAGAAATATTTATTTTTCTCTTTCTACCTTATGTTTACTGATAGAACAATTTGAAAATCATGAGGTAGGGGTAATATCTTAATCACTGAAATTATGATTTTAAAGAATTATTGAATACAGTGTGACAAATAGAATGTTCATGTCCAGAAAATCTGGCTAAAACTGTTCAAGAGCAGGTTGCCTTAAAACAGTGTAATTGTTCTGGATAGCTGTCTCTTTGCATATAAATCATAGATGTTTATCAACCTTCTCTGTCCTTGTCATGCTGACTTTACTGATAGTATAATATTAATATACACATCTCAGTCTTGGAGTTGCTTGAGAGTGAATTACAGACCTGGAAGGACCTCATGGGGTCGTCTTAAGTACAGCTGTTCTTTTATTTTGTCTATAGCTCTTGCCTTAGGAAAAAGCTTTCCAAATGACGTATATTTCTCTTGTTTGCACTCAGTACTTGATAAAAGATCAGGAAATAAGCACAGTTTTCTCTCTACACATCCATAAACAGGACTCTGGATCCTATTTTACAACTAAGAATTTAAATTATTTTGACAGCCTTTTCAACTTAAGTTCAGGAATTTAGTTTATTAGATACTCTAGGAATGAAGCCATTATCCAGTGATTGTTTTAAATAATCTTTTTTAGGATTTATTTCAGTACAACAAATTTTAAGAGACTGACCAGATTTGAGATGGTGCTGGAATTTTTTGTTCCATTGAAAATTCATTTCAATATGGGACTATGTGTGTGTGTGTATATATTTTTTTCTCAAAAAATGGTACAGTACCAATATTTACAAAAGCAGAAATTAAACTAAGATACTTAAGGTGAAGACTTTTTCTCATTGATCCAAAGTAACAAAACCGTGTAACAAGGTTGGTGATAGTTGACTATGACTGACAGCCTCTATAGTTGGGCAATTGAAGTGTATGTTGATGGATGGGATATTTTAAAGATAAATGGCAATCCATTTCCTCTTTTGGGTGACTCAAATCCTCTTCCCTATTATTGAGCAGTTGCAAAACACATTAGAACATCTCTTTTTTCTCCTTTTCTCATATATCAACCTCACTCACAGATCTAATGTTTGAGAATTGCAGCAATTCCCAATGTATTTGTGAAGTCAAGGTTGTGTCAACATTCATGATGAACTAGACAGGTGAGTTCTGAAGAATATAAGGTGGTAAACCTCTTTATTGAAACAAAATGGTACTTACTTCTGGTGAGTTCTACTCTGGTCAAAATTGTCATGCTTAACTGATGGTAAGAAATATATAATGGCTCAAATGAGATACGTTATCTAAAGTAATATTTTTCCCTATTTGGCTCTCCTGTTCTCTCTGTTCAACACGCTTTTGAAATAAAGACTCAGGCCCTTTCATTTTGAGTCGGTTTGCTGCAGCTGGTGTTGAGATTTTCAAAGTTTCTATAATTTTTCAAATTTTTTTATAATTTAGTTTTACTTGGCATGGAATAGTTTATCAATAAACTTCAGAGGTGCAGCAAATCTATTGAACTTTCACTTCAATCAAGATATGTTGACTCAGTAGAATCAGGAAGCAATCCTGAAGGGAGGTCTTCCATTTAGCAGGGTAGTTTCCTTCAGGTATCATTTCACTGTTTAAATCTAGCACTTTTGCATAGAAAATCCCACTCTTGCTATAAGCGATTTAGATTATGAAGGAATTTTAGAGAAAGCTATTAGAAAGTGTTTTCACTACAGTTAAACTGAACATCCCAAATCTCTCCGTTTATATGACTGAACAGAAATAATACTAGCTAGTTCACTAGCTAACTCAGTAGCTAATAAAGACTGGATCTGTATAATTACAGAATTTGTAAATAAGAAATCTCATTTTCATACACTGACTCCAATTCACCCAGACTGTGATTCTTAATTCAGTCTTCCTCTTCGCCCTAATGTCTGCTTCCTTATTGCCATGTATGTCCCAATCAGATGGTATGTCCAAGATCTTAGATTCGAGCATCCTTGACTGCATTTCCTCAATATGTTTGGGGTGGCGTGGTACAACTTGAACCTTAGGGTCATCTAGAATAGCTAATCTCACTCTGTGACACAGCCTCTCCTAACTCTCCTTTCTGTATATTTACTATAGCTACTCTGCCATGTCCTTGAGTCCCCTAATCTATCCCTTTTCCTCAGTCTAACGCCCATCCCATTTTATCAGCCCTTTTTCTTCCTGCTGGCTTCACACATTGACCTCTCTATCCAGTTTCCGTTGGTAATCATTCAACCCAGTATCCTCTACTCTCTTGTTCTCTGGAGTTTTATGCAGGACTCACTTTGCAAATTACCAAACCTGAATCAGACAACCAGTCTGTATTTCAATATTCACACTTTGAAAAATCTCAAATCTAGCCCTTGGTCAAACTCCACCCATGAGTTCCAGACCTATATTTTCATTTACCTACCTTTACGTTTCATAGACATCTCAAAATCAACATATTCAAAACTTTTCCCCTCCATATCTTATTCTCCTTCTGTATTTCCACGGTTGGTTAATAGAAGGAACCATCCTCAGTTGTAAATGATCACAAAATATTGCCTATCGCAGTGAGCCCTTATGAAAGAAATGGCATTTTAAAGTCTCTGTTTATGCTTTTATATGTAGTTTATTCCATTTGAAGCCTCTATTCAAGCCTTTAAAATGCTTGCGTCCTTATACAAATATTCTGAAATGTATGCTATCATATATTTCCAGTGAATAATGACAATAATTTTAGAGCAATTTAATATTATGTATGTCTTAGAAATAAGAATAAGGAATAGCATTTATATAACATCAGTTATATTAAGGAGTCTCCCAAATCATTAACATCTACTTGATTTTACATAACATATTTATCATAGCTATTATTTACATTTTTTCTTTTTTTAACACAATTTTAGATGAGAGGCTTTACACTGAAACACATTCATTTTCTAGAAAAAGCACATATTAGTCTTGATTAAACCAGTCTGAGACATGTTCAGAATTTTACATAACAAATAACAAATAATTTTTTCAAGCACGTTATAACAAAATACCTCTCCTAAATCTCACTTCTCTTGCTTACAATTAGTCTTCTAGATGAGAGATGATACCCCCCTAAAATAATCATTTTTTAATTTTAGTTTACTATATATTTTGATTAACAGTCCCATAGGTGAAAAAAAATTGTTAAAAGGAATCAGCTTTTACCTTTAAAAAGAAAAAATCATAGCATTAATGTATATACCAAACATAATTAACTACTGCCATATCAAACTTAGAAAAACTCTTAATTCTTATTCTGTTAATAGAAATACAGGATGTAATTAAAACTCTCAAGCACTTTTAATTTTTGCTTTTTAATTTTCCTTGCCTTCTGTGACTTTACAAGTCCTACACAGTTTTATGAAAGAATTGTGTCCACTAAATCATTTTTCAGATGATTTACTTCTAATGAAAAGGTGCATAGCTGTTAGTTAAGGAGAGCTTAAATGTATGCTAACTCAGATCATGGGCAGTAAAGTTAAAAGCAGTAATATGTGTTAATTTCCATGTATATGTTAGACACATAGTGCTTAAGATACATGATTATGATCCCTTTTAATTCTTGAATTCTGCATCGTTCATGGAAACAACATAACTGATTTGTGCAACACTTTTCAATCTAAAAAGAAATAGCCTATTTTCTTTCCATGATGGATGCTTTCCTTCAATTATAACTTCTGAGCTTCAAACAGGAAACAATGTTGCCAGAATGTTCTCTTGCCTTCTAGAAATAGGATATGATGCTATATCCATGTCCAGAAATGGTAGAGCCTCATGACTCCATTTAAGGACTCTGTATTCAGTCAGTCAGTTGGTTTTGCTATTCACTAGCTGCGTGGCCTTAGGCAACTTGCTTAACTTTTCGATATAAAATTGGAGTAATAGTGCCTATTTCATAGTCTTCGCAAGGATTAATATGTGTTAATATATGTAAAGTGCTTAGAATAGTGCAGAGCACAAAAGTGCTCAATAAATATTAGTTAATATTAACTAAAAAATTCTATATAAAGAAAAAATATGAGCCATAGACATATTCCAACTTCCATAATTTCTCATTTGCCCCACTCCAAGAAGTAACTTAAAATCAGATGATTCAGTTCAAAATACTTCTTTCCAACATATGTAAATTGCGGGCAATGACTCTATTCTTCATCTTTATTTCCCTAAGGACAATCTTTGTTTCTTTATTCTTATCCAGTTTACAGACAAACCAGTTAGGAGTGAAAAGAAGGGAGGTGGAATAATTACTCACAGATCAAGCCAGGGATAGTATTATCACAGTTGTCTGGGAATGGGCTGTCTAAATTAACACAGAAAACTTACAGCTCAGTTCATAGTCCTAGGTACAGACAGTAACATGCTGAGGGGCTAGAAAAGGAGATTATGTACTGCAAATTGTGGCATTAGTATTTAAAACTAGGAGAAAGATACAGAGTGGGCAATGAAGGCAGTTCAAGGTATGAATTTGTGGACAAGCAGGAATAAGACTTAGTGGCATCATTTAAGTCTCAACACATTTTACTCAAAAAGTGTTTGCTAAATTAACTCCTTTATTGCATTAGGCCTTAGTAAATTAAAGTGGGTATCTCCCATATGACAAAACATATAATCGGAAGCCCCTTAAGTTAAACCATAAAATCTGCAACTGTAAAAGTAAAAAAAAAGAGGAACCAAGCAAAAAAGTGATAGCACAGTGCTTGGTAACATAAAGTCATTAAACAAGAAGGCCATTAGACTGAGGTAGCTCTAATGCCTTGGTAGCTGATATAAGCAAACCAAAATTTAAGCCAGAGTCAATGCACTGGAATCTGAGAAAATGAAACTTAAGACCAACTAATCACAAGCAGCTGAGGAGGCTTTCCCAAATAAGGCAAACACTTAAGCTATAACCAATCAAATAATTGCTTTGCTTTGCTTTGCTTTGCTTCTGCATCTTCTGTATAAAAACTTTGCAGCTAGCTCCTGTCAGTGGAGTGCTCCTGCTCCTAACCACTTCTGGTTTGGCGCTGCCCAATTGGAATCAATGTCTACTCAAATAAACTCTTCAAAATTTTAATGTGCCAAAGTTTATCTTTTTTGTGCTGTGTGTGTGAGGCAGATCAGCCCTGAGCTAACATCTGATGCCAATCCTCTTTTTGCTGAGGAAGATTGGCCCTGGGCTAACATCTGAGCCCATCTTCCTCTGCTTTATATGGGACACTGCCACAGCATGGCTTGGCAAACGTGCGTGGGCGTGCACCCGGAATCCGAACCTGCGAACCCTGGGCCACAGAAGTGGAGCACGCGCACTTAACCGCTGGGCCACCGGCAGGCCCGCAAAGTTTATCTTTTAACAGTAACCATTAGTAACTCAATAATGATTGCCTGTTATTATTATTAAAGCTGTTATGCTTTAATATGTTATGCAAAAATTTAGCTCTTAAGAATACCAAAACTCTAAATAGCTTTCCATTGGAAATAATAGGGAAGTTGACTGACTAAAAAGTTATATCTGTGAATCTAGCTTCAGATATTAGTGGCAAAATTATTATTTCTCTCCTTTCTTTGTGTGTGTATGAATTCAGAGTTGAAATTCATTAAGAATATGCTCTAGGCAAAAGGTTTTATTAAGTCAGGTAGACTTGATCCGATGAAGCATTGCCAAATATGGATGTTGTTTCTCAAAATGAGTCCAACGATTTCTTCTACAAGTGAAGTGTATAAAATGTGGCATAATTGGATGTACATTAATGGTATGTTTTTCACCCATTTTTGCCTATTTAATTTTAAAATAATATTTTCTACGTATGTGTGTAGCCAAGAATATTTCCATTAAAATCCCAGTAAAGGTTGGGGCCCTCGAGGTGGCAAAGCAGTTAAATGCACACGCTCTGCTTCGGCGGCCCGGGGTTTGCAGGCCCATATCCGGGGTCACACCAACACACTGCTTGTCAAGCCATGGTGTGGTGGCCACCCATATAAAGTAGAGGAAGATGGGCACAGATGTTAGCCCAGGGCCAATCTTCCTCAGCAAAAAGAGGAAGATTGACATCAGCTGTTAGCTCAGGGCTGATCTTCCTCACACATACACACACAAAAAATCCCAGTAAAGTAGATTATATCATATATTGAACTGGATTTCAAGTTGACTAGATTTTGAGTGTATTATAACAAATTTATTGAGATATAATTCACACGCCATATAATTTACCCATTTAAATTGTATAATTCAGTGATTGTTAGTATATTCACAGATATGCACAAATGTCATCACAGTTAATTTTAGAACATCTTAATTACCTAAAAAAACCCCAAATGTCATATAGCTATTACACCTCCCCCACTTATCCTGTCATACCACCTAACCCTAAGCAACCACTAATCTATTTTCTTTCTCTACAGATTTGCCTCCTCTGGGCATTTCACATAAATAGAATCCTATGATACGTGAACTTCTTTGACTGGCTTCTTTCACTGAGCATACTGTCTTCACAATTCATCCATGTTATACCATGTATCAGTGATCCATTGCTTTTTCATGCCCAAATGATATTCCACTGGATGAAACTATTTTTTTTAAATATCAATTAATGGGTATTTGGTTTGTTTGCACCTTTTGGCTATTAGTAATAAGGCTGCTATAAACATGTATGTACAAGTTCTTAGGTAGATATAAGTTTTCATTTCTCTTGAGTATATATAAAACAGTCGAATTTTGGGGTGGTATGGTAATTTTATGTTTAAACATTTGAGGAACTGCTAGACTGTTTTCTAAAGTGGCTGCACTACTTTATATTCCAACCAGCACTGCCTAAGGGTTCCGATTTCTCCACATCCTCCCCAACGTTGGTTATTATCTGACTTTTTGATTTTCGCCATCTTAGTGAGTGTGAAGCAGTACCTCAGTGTGGATTTGATTTGCACTTCTCTGATGAGTAATGATGCCAAGCATCTCTTCATATGCCCAATGTGTTCTTTGAGAGATGTCTATGCAGATCCTTTGCTCATTTTTAAATTGAATTGTCTTTTTTACATTTAGTTGTAAGAGTTTTTGATATAGTCTACTTGCAAGTCCTTTATCAGATAAATGATTGCAAATATTTTCTCCCATTCTGTAGGTGGTATTTTAATTTTCATACTAGTGTCCATTGAAGCAGAAAAGTTTTTAATTTTGATGAAGTCCAATTTATCTTTTGTGTTGTTATTCTTTAAGAACCAATTGCTATATATAAGCTCATAAAGATTTACTCCTATGTTTTCTTCTAAGAGTTATATAGTTTTAGCTCTCACATTTGGGTCTTTGACTCGATTTGAGGTAATTTTTCTTTCTTTTTTTTTTTTTTTTTTTGAGGAAGATCAGCCCTGAGCTAACATCCATGCTAATCCTCCTCTTTTTCCTGAGGAAGACTGGCTCTGAGCTAACATCTATTGCCAATCCTCCTCCTCCTATTTTTTTTTCTTCCCCAAAGCCCCAGTAGATAGTTGTATGTCATAGTTGCACATCCTTCTAGTTGCTGTATGTGGGACACGGCCTTAGCATGGCCGGAGAAGCGGTGCGTCGGTGGACGCCCGGGATCCGAACCCGGGCTGCCGGTAGCGGAGCGCGTGCACTTAACCGCTAAGCCACGGGGCCGGCCCTGAGGTAATTTTTCTATATGGTGTAAGGTAAGGGTTCAACTTGATTCCTTTGCATGTGGTTATCCTGTTGTCCCATTACCATTTTTTGAAAAGATTATTCTTTTCCCATTGAGTTGCCTTAGGACTCATAGATGCACAAGTTTATTTCTGAGCTCTCAATCTTATTTTATTGATGTTTAAGTCTATTCTTATACCAGTACCACATTGACAAGTATTACTCTCTTGATTAATATTGCTTGGTAGTAAATTTTGAAATTGGAAAATGTGAATTCTATTTTGTTCTTTATCATGATTGTTTTGGCTATTCTGGGTCTCCTGTAATTCCACATGAATTTTAAAACCAGATGATCAATTTCCATAAAGAATCCACCTGATTAGTTAGATTACTTTAGTGAAGTCTATTTCTCCATGTGGTATGAAGACTTTGATATTGTTTCTCAGGGGACAGAGCCTTGGATATGCCCACAGTCACCTTGGGATAACATTGCCTTCAGCAGGGCTCTCTTTCCCTATGCACACCCATCTGTTAAACTCCACTTATTACTAGCTGGTTGTAATAATCTAGGACATAATGGCAATAATCTAGGACATAACTTGCTTACAGACCGATCCAATCAAACTCAGACTTCTTTGAAGGGATAGTTCCTATGGTTAGTGTTTGATATTTGCCTTCACTCAGAACGGTTCCTCCCTACTCTTTCCTCATTTCTGTCTTGCAAATGAGCCTGTCTCCAGTTTAGCCTATATCATCAATGAATCTATTTCATCTCAATTGTCTCTCATGATATTCTCCACTGCTTTTTGAGTGCTCTTAGATTTAAACGTCTCCAAACTCTGTTGCTAATTTGCAACAGTAATCACCTTTGAAAAGAGATTAGGAACTCTCTCTACTATGGCCTCCTTCTCTGGGCAAAATCTTTGAGCCATGTCTCTTGTGCTGGGGGTAGGACAATGGTGCTTTTCTCTGAGCGACACCTCCAATTAAGGGACTGAACATTTTGTTGGAGCGGGAGGGCAACAGCCCCAAGCGTCCTTGGCTCTTGGCTGCCTGCTCCTGGCGTGGAATCTGTGCTCCACAAACCAAGGCAAGAAGGAAAAAAGCCCCAGTATCCTCACTGCTGTCATGCCCAAGGTAGAACCTTCATCTCATGAGTGGGGACTGGGTGGAAGAAGGCACCCCCAATCTCACTGTTCCGCATTCCCAAATCTTAACCCCAATAACTAGTAGCTGGGGGCAGCATGAGAAATTCCGATAATGTCCAGCCTCTCTTGGGAATATAGCCCTCTGACGAGGAGCTAAAGGTGGTGAGGGGGCCTTGTGTTCTTGGCTGTGCCAGTCTGGAATTGGAGCTTCCATCTCATGACCTGAGAGAAGGGAGAGACGGAGTGAGTCTTGGTTTAAAAATCAGACTCTTACTGTTCTCAGCGAGTTTTAGTAGATTTTCTTGAATAAAGTTTTCTTCATTTGCTGTATGCCCTTAGGACCATTTGCAGAGACTTTAATGGTCGGGATTTTATTTTTAATAATTTTCACCAGTTTTGCTGGAGAGCAATGTCCATAAAGCCCCTCACACTGTCATACTATAAATTATTTTAAGTTTTGAGTTTTGTGCTAACAGAAAGTCTATAAGGAATGCATTGAAAATATTGTTTGCAATTTGAGGCATTATACAAATTAATACTGTAAAAAAAGTGATTTAGGTATCTTTTTTCTATCAAAACATCTTAAAATACTTGTTACATTTTCCTTTATTGTGAATTTAATTTTAATATCATAATTGAACATGACTCAAGGGATGTTCTGTCACATTTATTGTCTACTGTTAATGTAACAGCATGAAGTAGTTGCTATTAAATTTTGAGTATACTACTCAATTTCAAAACATACATTAATGCTCTTAATAAAAATATTGAAAGTTACTTGGATACTTAAAAATAAAATACATTCCTGCTCTCTGCCTTCTTTTTAAAACCAACCCACCTAGTTCAGCATTTCTCAAACTGACATCCTGCTAAGGTCACTGAATGATTTCCAATGTTTCAAAATCAATTTAGCTACATAATAACAGCATCAGGCTTCTTTGTTTTGGGATGAAATCATTTTAATTAAGCTTACACACAGAAGCTATGAAATACTGAAAGAAGTTCTGCTTAACTATTAAAAATATTATTCAAATTTCCAGAATTTATTTTGTGTGGTAGGGAGTGGTAGGGAGAGAAATATTTGTCTGGTTCATCATCCTAATTTTCTCCTATTCTTGAAAAAAATATATTTATGCATAAAGAATGCAGTTTTTTTCATTCCTCTCTTGCCTGACATTTAATTTTGCAAAATATCTTGTTTGTTTTTTAATGTAATTAATATTTACTGAGAAATTTGGCCCTAAGTGGTCAAGGGAGGAACAGGAATTTTTTTTTTTAATATAACCACTTTAAAATAAAATTTCTAGTACCATTTGTATTTTTTACAAAAAGGACAGTATGGAGAAAAAATTTAGCAGTTGCTTTTTCTGGAGATGGCTGCATTGTTTTTCCTGCTAATTTTATATTTCAGTGGGAATTATATTAGCATTCTTTCGGAAAAAGTGATGGGGAGGATCTGAAATGATTAACTGACACATTCTGGTGTTGAAAGGGGAATCGAAATCAGATGATTTTTACTTTAAAACAATCTGAAGAAGCAGGTACTTTTCAGCTTTGTGCTCCTGGGAATCCAGATGAGTCAATTTTTGAAACTGTGTTCTCCTCATCTATTTTAAGGGATATGTTTGGTGGATTCATTTTCTCCCTTTTTTATATAAGAAACGATACTTTTTACATTTCACTCTCATCTATATTATGATATTAAATTTATAATTAATTTTTATAGGAAAGATGATAGTTAATTACTATTTTTTCAGTGTCCTGTCATCATTTTAAATCATTTTACTGTGTGGCACCAAAGGACTTTCACTTGTTTACTTAAGAGCTTTCCTCCTGAACATTTCATTGTTCCTTAGTCTAAATTAATATCAGCATTAATCCAGAATTAGTGTGGGAAATTACTTACAATTAATAAAATTCATATTATTGTTTAATCCAATTAAGTCCTTACCATTTCTTGAAATAAATGACCCTAACTTAGTTGCTATATATATCCACGGTGCACGCATGCATACACAAACACACACACACTACATCTCATCACATTTATGGAAATATTCCAAAGCCATAGGATTGAAAAAAGTTACCATGCCACTTTCAGAGTCCCCTGAAATTAAATATATGAGCTTTCAGGATTACTTTCTTTGATGTATGAACACCCCTGGAAATTTATATGAATATTAATATCCAGGTATTAAAATATTTGCTATCTTCAGTTACACCTGGTAGGACTATAATGACTGTCAATCATTTGGGGAGTGATATAATTCAGAGGAGATCCAGCTTTCAAAATAATGAACCTGGAGGAAAAATGTTTCAGTAGCAGAAAGTAGGGATTGCTGGAATGTGAGCAGTCATCACAGTTGTTAACGCTACCGTAGCTTACGAGTCATTTGAAAATAGGAAGTTACTTTTAAAAAATAATTTCCCCAGTTGTCTTGGGTTATCAGTTGCAGGGCTTTCTCCTACATTCTCCTGTGTTCTAAACACACCATATGTCTACATTTAGCCTAAACGGAGTGCTTCCAAGATAATCATCTCCCAAACAAGCCTGCACCATGCTCTGTGATGGGGGCTAGAGGGCACGCTGATTTAAAGAGGGTAGTCGGCTCTGAATGAGCTTCCATGACAGTCAGAGAAAACAGTCTGTATGTATTACAGTTACTGAGAAAAAGGCAGTGGCAATAACTATACTATTAACAATAAAAGCTATCATTCATGTGGTACATTCTAAATATTTTCACAGAGAATGTTAAATAAAATTCAATAACACATTGAAGTATATATTATAATTCCCATTTTATAACTGAGAAAACCAGAGCTCAGAAAGATAAAAATAAGCTACCTGAATTCACACAGCTAATAAATTGCAGAACCTGGATTCCAATTCAGTATATTTCTCTCTGTATACATTGTCATTAAGAGCTGAGTCTTCTGGCTTCTCCACTCTTTTTTTTATAGTTGTCCTACTATTCCTGATAGTATTCCTGCTTTTTTGAAAAATATAATATCACTCTGAGGTGAACACTATAAAATATCTTCCCCATCTTTTCCCATTCCCAATAGGTTGATCACTTTTGCTTGATATGTTTCTTTCACATTTCACATGCTTCCCCAATTTATTTTCCATTGAATACCAGTGATGCCTTCTGAGCTCTCCTAACTGCAGAGATTGTAAGGACTTGTTAGAACATCAAGTTAAAAGATTTATAACTAGTGATCAGAAGCCCTTGGCTCTCTTAAAACACATGTTGACCATGTGTTCCAAAATTTGTTTTAGAAAACAAAATTACCATTTCCATCCCTCTGTCCCAGAACCATTGGTCTTCCTTCCTACTGCTTTTCATGTTAGCCCCTTCCTTCACATTTCTATTGCCACCCCTTTTAGTCTGTCATTATGTAAAAAATGGATGATGACAATTGCTATGCAACTACAGTCTATTCATTTCTAGTTTCTCGTCAATGCAGTCCACCCTGAACACATTGCCACAGTAATCTTCCTAATGCAGTAACTTTAGGTGGTCAGCAATGTGTGTGGCTTTGTATTACTTAGAGCATAAAGTCTAATCTCCTTCATTTGTTAGCAGATGAAAATTCAAGTGCTAAATTAACGTAAAAGAAAAAGTGAACGACTATTAGAAAACCAGAGATGAAAGGGAGTAGAAAAACTTCTGGCTAGAATGAATTTTTGTGCCATATTTTTGAAGCATAATAGGCAAAATTTAGCAAAAAATTAAATGTGCAAAGCATTTGATCAAGGTTGTTATAAACTTGTGTCCCTCTTCCCCAAATTCATGTGTCGAAGTCCTAACCCCCAGTACCTCAGATTATTATTTCAAGATAGGGTCTTTAAAGAGGTAATTAAGTTAAAATGAGGTCATTAGGGTGGACCCTAATCCGATATGACTACTGTTATAAAACAAGGAGATTAGGACGCAAACATACACAGACGGAAGACCATGTGAAGACACAGGGAAAAGATGGCTATCTACAAGCCAAGGAGAGGGCCTCAGAAGAAACCAACTCTGGCAACATCTTGATCTTGGACTTCTGGCCTCTAGAATTGTGAGAAATACATTTCTTTTGTTTCAGCTACCCAGTCTGTGGTTCCTTGTTATGGCAGCCCTAGCAAACTAATACTAATAGTCTCCTTAAAGGAATTTATCATATAGAAATACTCACAAAAATGAGAGAAGACAAATGTATTAATGATTGCCAATTGAGTACTGAGTGTAATATTTTAAAAATAGAAAATACTCCAAATATGCTTTATTTGGAGATTAAAGAGGTACATTAAGTTGCTGCCATAAATTAAAAAAATGAAATATATGGAAAGGGGTTCTTGTTAAGGGAAGAAACAAGCTTCAGAATAACATGTAAAACTCTTAATTGCATACATTATAATAACAAAACTCCTTCTGAAGTGATTTTGCTCATTTTATTTGCGTGTTCTCTTGGGTATCACAGTTTCTAACAGTACCATAGCTTACAATTCATTTCAAAATAGAAATTTACTTTTTTAAAATAATTTTTCCAGTTGAATTTGTTCTCTTTTTATCCTCTAGAAAGTTTGTTTTTATTTGTTCCTGCTGGTTATAAATTTTTATTGTACATAGTATTTTAAATGACCTTATATAAATTTTTCATCTTTTCAGAATATTTTCCAAGTATTTCACTCCTCTACTCTTATGCTCTTTTTTGTGACCAAGGTTAGCTTATTTTCCTCTTAATCCTGAAATTGCTCTGCTTCTCTTACAGGTAGAGTGTTAATGAGAAACTTAAACATAACCTGAGGAAAACTGGAAGCGTACGTCCGTTTTATTACATTATCAGCACTGTGGGTGATTTTTGAGTCACTAGCGCACACCAAAACGCGTTCAGTAACCTGTTTACTTCCTTGAGTCTAAACTGCGCACTGTAAGCTCTCTGAGGACAAAGGCCCTATCTGTCTTTACCACCCTATCCCTAGCACCTCAAACAATGCCTGGCACAAGATTGGTTAAATCAAGAAATAAATAAACCTTGTAGATGTTTTTCAAAGTTTCCGAAAATTTTGCTCAAGACTAATATAATTGATGCAAGAATTTTTTTTTTTTTTTTGTGAGGAAGATCAGCCCTGAGCTAACATCAGATGCCAATCCTCCTCTTTTTGCTGAGGAAGACTGGCCCTGGGCTAACATCCGTGCCCATCTTCCTTTACTTTATATGGGGCGCCGCCACAGCATGGCTTGACAAGCGGTGCTTTGGTGCACACCCGGGATCCGAACCTGCGGCCCCCAGACTGCCAAAGCGGAGTGACCGCACTTCACTGCTGCGCCACTGGGCTGGCCCCTGAAGCAGGAATATTTTTAAAGCAATTTTTATAATTTTAAGAGAAATAATTTGCTATCTCAAGTGGGAGATATTTTTAACGGATATGAAACAATAGGTGAAAAACATAAAAGGAAAATTTATGTCATTCCAGCTCTAAATGCTGAAGGACCTTGGTATTTTACTGTGGTTCATGGACAAGCAACATCAGCATCACTCAGGAGGTTGTTAGAAATGCAGGCCCTCAGGCCCTATCGCAGACCTACAGAAATGGAATCTGTATTTTCATAAGATTCTCAGGTAATTTTTATACACGTTATGTACTCTTGACAGATATCAAATAATGTAAATATTTGAAAGAGGCTGAAGAGAATCAGGAAAGACCTCACATAGAAGGCGCTTGGTGAAGTCACATAACTATATAATTATAAGAATAATAGACATGCTCTCGAACTCTAAGAATTTTCTAAACACAAACTGAAATTGTACAAAATCAGTGGTTTTTCTTGTATTCAATCTATATTAAACTAAACAGTTTATTTATATTCATTGGAAATAAAAGAAAAAAATTATCCTTGTTCCATGCTTCTAATGTGTGAATCATCTATTCTAACATCCTGAATGCTCCCTGATCTGAAACTTTTAAATTGATGTGAACAGCAATTAGACATCATTTAGGACTCCATCAACTGAATAGCGTAATTAGTTGATGTGATTTAATGAAGAAGCAACAGAGACAATGTACAAGGAGAGGATTGATGGCCTTAGGGTTGGCACAGGTAAGTTAGGAGCTCCAAGTCCCTTGAAACTATTAATTGCCCATTAATCTTTCATGAATATATTCTAGATGCAAGTAGCATTACTTTTCTATTTGTTCATCTTTTGAGGCACTTGAATCACAATAATTTGAAAAAGGCGTAAAATATAGATCAAATCATAGCATTTAAGTGTAACTTTCGGGATGATCTTATTTCTCTGTTCATATTGTCTTCTAACAGATTGAGTAATTTGCACAAATGATCTTAATGTTAACGGCCATTTAAGAAATCTATTTTCACTGGTTTAACAACAGCATGAATTGTTAAAAATAACTTAACCAATTATTAGTTAAATAGAATTGGTGCTATTTTAGCTATATATTGTTATGGCTTGGCACTTCATAAATCAACTACACATGTTCATTGTGGAGAGTAGTAAAGAGGTAACACAAAATCAAGAATAATCCAAAATCTCTTTGTATTTGTCATTGAAATGCACTGAGTGATTTTTCAAATCTGACTTACCTTTCCAATTTGCTTCTGTAAAGTAGTAGTAAAATGAAAATTTAATTTCTAATCGATATAACATCACATGGTAGTTGGGTGGTTACTGGAAATATATAAGGAATGCCTGACTACATAGAATGGAGAAGTTAATTTAGAATAGAAATTTTTGATCATTATAATAACCATAATACTTTTATTGTCATATTAAATTTATGTATGTTTATAGATTTAAAATAATCTCTAATATAAGATTTTGACTGATCGATAGGAATCACAGTGAGATTCTGCAAGGATGTTAATCTTAGACAGGATGCTATAATTCCTGCATATGCATTATATTTGGGAGGAAAATAATTCATAATAAAGACATTTTTAAACCCATGTCTCAAACATTCCGTACCTAATAGTTCATGTTTCCTTATTTATTATATCAGCTTTTCTTCAGAATATGGTTTTTAAAGTTTAACTATTGTAATTATAAATGAAGACTGTTTTGATCTATGAGTTTATAACAGATAATGCTGGATTGGGGGCATTTTAAAAGAGATATATATGTTCTGGTTTTCTGCTCTCAATCTTTTTATTATACAATTAATATTACTTCTTAATTTTTTATTTTAAATTGAAATAGAATTGTACTTAACCTCTGGCATTTAACTCTCTGCTACAATGTTCTACTGAAAGAGCAAGCATCAACTTTCTAAGCATTTATCAAGAAACCTTCCTTCATTTAGTTGGTATTAAATTGTATTATAATGTCATGATAGCAGAAATAATATGTTAATGATTAACCATGAAGCATCTAATTAAGAAACTAAGTCAAAAAGTTAGCTCATTTTAATATGAATTTTTTTAAGCAAAACTTGAAATTAAAAGCATACAGAACAAGGCATTATAAATTATCTTGCCTTGCTCCTTTGCTTAATATTTACAAATTTAAAATTCAATGACTTTTCATTTTGAAAAACTAGCTTGGGCTTTCCTGCATAACCCAATCACGGTGATGCTACAGAAGTA
This sequence comes from Ceratotherium simum simum, assembly GCF_057802395.1. Classification (NCBI taxonomy): domain Eukaryota; kingdom Metazoa; phylum Chordata; class Mammalia; order Perissodactyla; family Rhinocerotidae; genus Ceratotherium; species Ceratotherium simum. The sequence continues at coordinate 27,366,924 of NC_141910.1, read as the reverse complement.
AGAGGAAGTCTCTGGTATCCCAGAATTTAATCACATTTTAAAAAAAGAAAGAAAGAAAGAAAAAGGAATCTTCTTAAGAAGCAGAATGCGTGGAAAGTAAGTGGTAGCTTAGAAAAGGAGATGTTACTGATGGAAATGGGGATGCAAACACTTTCCTTTCCTCTCTGTTGTTTTCTTCTTCCATACCTACTTCATTGCCTAATTATGGGATAAGAAAGCAGCAATGCCAGCCAGACTGATACCGAACCAAGTGGGCTCGCTTCCTGGTGAGTTAAATAAGACTCTTCACCGGTGGAAGTTGTCTCACAAAGTAAAGTGTATTTGCAACAAATAGGAGGCCACGAGGAATCATTTCCAAAGTCATGGTGTCCCCGAACAAATGAAAGCAGGAACTTTTATTTCGGTTGGGGAATGAATATTCAAAAGGGAGAGGCGCGTATTCGCTTGCACAGGCTCAGTTGGAGAACATGCTTCTACATAATGAGGCCTAAGCTCCTCCTGGAGAGATCTTTGCATTAAACATAAGGCAAAGGTCATGGGCATAGCTCTTGTGGTGAGCCTTGATCAGTTTCAGGATGGCTGGTAGTTACATCCTGGCTTGGTCAGTTTCAGAATGGCTGCTGCTTACATCTCCCTTGAGTGCCTCGCTTGGTCAGTTTCAGGATGGCTGGTGGTTACATCTCCTTAACACACAAAAGGAAAAGAAACAACCTGGAAAAGCAGGTAATTGCTTCCAAATCCACCTTTGAGTTTCTCGATGCCCCTAGTCAGTGACAGGACCAGGACAGTCAGGTTGCCAGGAAAACATCAGGGCATCTCTGGATCCCAGCATCATTATAAGAAGTGTAGGTGAACTGGCCTATACCTGAGGATTTGCTCTTCTACATAATCCAAGTTTGAAACAAAATGCGATCCGTATCATTTGCCTGAAGCTTTTCTATCACTGCGTTTCCTAAACACCGGAAAGAGAACCCGGGTAGGTCATAGGGTTCAGCACCTTCCCAGAGGTAACACTATTGGTCCTAAAAACTGGAAATTACAAGAAAATTTGAGGTGAAGATGGAAAATAATTTCATCAGTGAAATTTCAAGCACTATGGAAGACAAACAGAAAACTAAGCAACATATAACAGAATCCCCTGGAAAACAGAGCCTGGGGCAAAACTTACGCTCTAACACTATTGTAATGTGCAATCCCAGCGCAATGCAAGTAATGGGAAGGGGAAGTGAGGCAGCGACGTGTAGGAAGCAAATGCAATATGATGCATTACTGTGCTGGCGATGATGGTTTATCCACTTACCCTCCATAAGCTCCCACTCTGCTCAGAGGACGAAAATGTCATTTCATGCCTCTGATGTCAGAGTCAGCTCAGACCCCATATCAAATAGTCCTCAAAGGGTTTTTATCTTCTGTCAAATGGCTGCAGATATTGGCAGAAGTATTAGAGCATGCACCCTTAACGGGGCAAAAATTGGATCTTGGTGGAGGAGAAGGGGTGCAAAATATTCTTATACTTTTGTAAGATGTATATGCATTAAGAACAAATATACATACAGTTAGTGCCAGCTACATAATTTGCAATGCCCTGTGCAAAACGAAAATGCAGGGTACCTTATTCAAAAAGCATGAGAAAAGTGCCACTAAGGATACTAAAATATATAGCTTTTTCCTTTCTTCTGTGTCTAGCTCTCTACTTATCACAGTGTTTATTTGCTATTTAATGCCATTCAAAGTCAAGAAAAATTAAAATTTTAAATTTTGGGATAAATTTCTTCATTCATCGTTATATTGTGCAATCACAGTTTTAAATGCAAATAGAAGATCATTTAACTCCTCCTACGTGGAATCACTAAAATTACACAGTTTGTATTTCATAGCTCATACATGCATATGTATTTCCCTTTTTGTCAGTACACTAGACACATTGCACAAAACTGTCTTCCAAAGTGGCTGTACCTTTTGGCATTCTCACCAGCAATGAATGAGTTCTTGTTGTTCCACACCCACTCCAGCATCTGGTGTTGTCAGTATTCCAGATTCCGGCCATTCTAATAGGCATGATCTCTCAAAACCTTACCTTCCATCTGGGCCTCATTTGAATTAACCACTTGTGAAAGCTTAAGGAATTGTGATGTCACTGAATGCCAGATTACTATCCCATTTACCAGGGCCTCGAGGTCCCTATTGCTTGCACATGAGTAGGTAACCTGGCTCCAACATCTCAGCTTGAGATTCTGTTTTCGAAAAACACTTCTAATTGTCTTAGCCCAGGCTTCCAGAGCCTGAAGCAAGACTTATGTGCTAATGTCCTATCAGGGAGTGCAATCCCAATGCAAAAAGAATGAAGGAAAAGAGTAACAAATTGTTAGACTAAAATATACGTGAAATAAGGATCCAGAAAGGAGAGCTGAGTGTTAAAGGTACACTTTTCCTGAAAGCTCCTGCCAAACTTTTTATATTGATCTGAAATTTCAGACTTCATGGGGCATGAATAACGGACTCTCAGAAACCTGCAATACAGTAGACTTCTGGAAACTGAGAATTAGTGCCTTTATCACTTCTTGTCAATTTTTTTTGTCATTATCTCTTTTAAGTTTTCTATTTTTTATTGTTACTATTTTCTAGTTTTATTTCATTATTTCCAGTTTAGTTTATTTGTACTATTTGAAACTTATTGAGGTTGCTTGCATAAATACATTGCCCACTTTCACAAATGTTCCATGTGCTTTTTTTTTTTTTTTTTTTAGATTTTTATTTATTCAATTTTTTCCCCCCAAAGCCCCAGCAGATAGTTGTATGTCACAGGTTCACATCCTTCTAGTTGCTGTACATGGGACCCGGCCTCGCGCTGGACGGAGAAGTGGTGCCTTGGGGCGCGCCTGGGATCCGAACCCGGGCCGCCAGCATCAGAGCGCGCGCACTTAACCGCTAAGCCACAGAGCCGGCCCTCCATGTGCTTTTAAAAAGAAGGTTTATTCTCTACCATTGGTGTACAAAGTTAGATATATTTCTTTAAATATGTCGTTTTAACATACTTTTAAATTATATTGTTTAGAACTCCTTTAACTTTTGTTTTTGGATGAAGAATGGTATTCTAAAATCCCCTTTTATCATAACTCTTATATCGTTATTGTAAAGTTTAGCCTTTACAATTTTAAATTGTACTTTTGTCTTGTTCAATGATGCATTGCTTAAATTCAGCCTTGCCAGAGATTACATTTGCCAATCTGCCTTTTTTTTTTTTTTGGTTTGCATTTGTCGATATTTCTTTGTCATCCCGTAACTTTAGCTTTTTTGAATGCCTTTGTTTTAGGTGTGTCCCTTTTATGGAGCAGAGTGCTGAGTTTTGCTTCATGTGCCATCAGAACATCTTTTCTCTTTTAAAAGGTGAGATAAGTACAGTTCATGTTTTGAAGAAATTGATTTGTTTGTTTTCTGTTCTGTCAGATTATTTTATTTTTTTTATTATGTTATATTTTCTGTTCATCTTCCACTAGGCTTTCTTTGAACTTAAATTTTCTGTTGTTTTGTATTTCTTTTTGTATATATATATTATATACATAATATATAATATATATATACAAATATATATATTTGTTCTAGTGGGCACACTTATATTATTAATATCTGTATAAATTTCCACAGTCCCAGTCTGCCTTACTTAAGGTTCTATTAATGGTGTGTCCACTCAAAGTCTTATTCATTACTCCCATTTCTTACCTGTGTGATAATCAAGAATACAATTCTACTTTCCTTTTCACTTTCCTCTCTCTTCCCACTTTTTTTTTTGGGGGGGGGGGGAGGAAGATCAGCCCTGAGCTAACATCCATGCCAATCCTCCTGTTTTTGCTGGGAAAGACCGGCTCTGAGCTAACATCTATTGCCAATCCTCTTCCTTTTATTCCCCAAAGCCCCAGTAGATAGTTGTATGTCATAGCTGCACATCCTTCTAGTTGCTGTATGTGGGACACGGCCTCAGCATGGCCGGAGAAGCAGTGCGTCAGTGCGCGCCTGGGATCCAAACCCCGGCCGCCATTGGCAGAGCATGTGCACTTAACCGCTAAGCCACAGGGCCAGCCCCCTCTTCCCACTTTTTAAGTTGTGTTATTTCCACTTTGTCAGAGCATGTAGCCTGTCTGTATTGTTATTACACCTTTATACACACCTTTGTTATACTTTTAGATATGCAATTAAATTTATTCAATGCTTTATAGCAGTCACTTTGCCAAAGTTTCCCCCATTCACCTTGGGGGTGAATGAAATTTGATGTTAACAAGATTATTAAGGAAAGGCTAATTAGTATAAAATTACTTAGAACTAGATGTTCCAAACTGATTTTTTATAGCCTTCTTTCTTGAAGGAAAGCTTAGTTTGATATAAAAAAGAACACAAACAATATTTTCAAGTAAACTTAGATTTGATAACTATGAATGTTATAATTTTATATGTAGCCATAGAATAATAAAAGCAGAATATGTAATTTCCATGCTAATAAAGGCTTAAAAAATGTAATGATTGAACTAATTACTCTAAAATCAGGCAAGAAACGAAAAAAGGAAACAAGGAACTGGTGAGGGCAACTAGAAATTACAGGATTATGGTAGAGCTATAAGCAAAATACATTTTGACAATTTTGATAATTCCATTGCATGTAAATGTTCTAAATGATCTGTTTACAAAACAAAGTTCATCAGACTTGATTTTAAAAATCTAATTTTTTATAATAAATTTATCTAAAACATTCAAAAGTAAATGAAATGACAAAGTATCAAATGCAACTACTATAAAACAGATGGTATTTCTACATTAATAATTGTAAAACGGTCTTCAGACAAAAAGTATCTGTAGAACTATGTGAGGTCATTCCATAACAATAAAAAGTTTATTTCATCAGGAAAACAAAATATTCTGAAAGTAAATGTCTCTGATTATATGATCTCAATATTAAAAGAATTAAAAATTACTAGAAGAAAAATAAAAATTAATTATTATATTAGGAAATATTAACACAGTAATTGATAGAAAAGTTAGACAAAAATCAAAGGTAGACTATTTTAAATAAATGAGATTTATATAGGATGCTGCATCTATAAATTTCAGACTGTACATCTTTATTTCACACTCATGTGGAGAATATACAAAGATTAATCATATACTGCTGGGCCACAAAGCAGTGTTAATACATTTCAAAGTTTTGAATTCATACAGAACATGTTTTCTGACCTTATGGAAATTAAGCTAAAACTCAATAAGAACAACAAAAATCTGAAAAGACGTCAATGTTTGAAAATTAACTGAGAGGAGGAACCTTTCAAGAATTGAAAGGCATTATGTGCCTTGAGCAGAGTGTACTTTTAACTCGATTTGGTATCAATGAGAAAGAGCAGGAGGGGGCGAGGGGAGAGAGAGACACAGAGACAGAGACAGAGAGAGAAGAGAACAAGGCATACATCTCTCAAAGTGGTTACAACATGGTAAGAAATATAAATTACGATGAAGGGTAAAAGCTCACCAATTTTTTTTTTCCTATTTCTGATTTTGTCCTTTCATTTCTTTGCCTTTCCTCCCTTTGGCTTCCATGATTTTTTAAACCTCTACAGGCAAAGGTTCCCCTCTCAAACAAGCAACTCAGACTGAGTGATTCACTGAGGGTCTAGCCTCTGCCTGTAGCTTTGTGAAGGCAGGCTATAGCTATGAGACGTGTCATCTTACTTGACTGGTAGGTTTTTTATGGGCATTGATGCCCACTCATGTGGCAGATATCAAAGGAAGACTCTCCCTCCTCTGAGATTTTTCAAATTGGGACCTTGATCTATAGGTCTCTTATGTGCTCCAGGCCCCTTACAGCAGATCAACTGTGATTTCTCTCAGTCCACATATCTCTATAGCCCACCCAGACATTCTGTTTCTTCCCAGTAAGTGCCTTTTCGAGTGGACTCTCTTCCAAGACAACTAATAGTGGCTCCCTGAATGGGACCCACATGTAGCCCGTGAGAGACAGGCCCCTGACCTCTCCTGTTAATGAAAATAAAATAAATTTACTTTCATACTATCCCTACTCTGCCATTAGAGGTTGCACTAGCCACACTTTGCCTTTAGACTTTTTTAGATGTGAGACAGTTATATTCCCTATGGCTTCCAAATTCTGGTGACACTTGTTAAACTTTTCAGCTGATTCTCTGAAGTCTCCTTCACTTGGCATGTTGAGGAGAGAGGAAATGCCTCAGCTTTCTAATAACTCTTATTACATAAATCCTCTCTAACCCTCTCCTGATCCATGACCAGGAGCCCTGATAGTCTAGTGGTTAAGAGTCAGTGCTCTCACCACTGTGGCCCAGATTCATTTCCAGTCAAGGAAGCACACCAGCCATCTGTGGCAGTTGCCTGTTGCTGTGATGCTGAAAGCTATGCCACTGGTATTTCAAATACCAGCAGGGTCACCCATAGTGGACAGGTTTCAACAGAGCTTCTGGACTAAGACAGAATAGGAAGAAGGACGTGGCCACCTACCTCTGAAAAAATTGGACATGAAAACCTTATGAATAGTAGCAGAGCATTATCTGAATCATGGTAAGATGAGAGGATGGCGCAAAAAAGACTGTGTAGGGTTCAGCTCTGCTGTACACAGGCTCGCTAGGAGTCGATATCGACTGGGAGGCACTAACAACAACAGCCTGACCCATCCCCATGACCCTGGCAGTCATCCCCAAAATGAGGAGATGAGCCATATACTACAAAACTGTTACCATGCCATAAGTAGATAATTTAGCAACCTAAAATCCAAGCATTTAGGAAATCTGAAAATCTGAGACAACAGGAAAATAAGTTAATTTCCAGTTAAAAATATTGATATACACACACAAATGTTCACGTTATTACATATAAACAGTAATGCTGTTACATATGTATAGACACGTTTTATATGCTACTATATACATGCAGGCAAACACACACATAAAACACACACACACTTAATAAACCAGTATAGTATTTGGGTGTTTATGTGTAATACATCAATTTATCTCACAAGCTATTGAACCAGCTTATTATGTGTTAGATAGCTATTATCATTATAGAGATGGAAACCAGTTGTCTTGTTATTCTGCTTAACCCCTGAATTGGGAGAATAGAGTCTAAAATTTGAAAATATGCAAATATAAAAAGGGTCATTTATTATCATATTAATTTTAGAACATCAATATTGATAGACAAGAGAGTACACAATTTAACAAAGTTGGATTCAGTCATCATAAAACGGGGATGGTTACTTTGATTGCAATATATTTTCATTGGAGAGAATTTAGCCCACCATTTAATGACCAGGTATATGTTGACTTAGGTGTATAGCCTCTGACCCATATAAAACTAAATATAATACAAACCAGGAGCCACAAACCCTAAGATTATAAGTAGCATAGTGTACACAGATGGAATAAAGAAGTCCCAGGTTTTTCTAAATTCTTAAACTGGTTTTCTTTGAACTTTTCATCAAGATCTGAGAAAAGGTCATGTTAATAGACAAAGAAACACACAAAAAATAAAGTTAAGATAATGCTTTAACAATGATTCTTTAGCAAAAATAAATAAATAAATAATGGATACCATATGTGAAAAATGCTCAACATCACCAGAAACTAAAAAAAAAAAACTAAAGCGTAATGAGATGCCCTCTTTCACCTACAAATTAGCAATCAGAATAAAGGTAGGCTGAGATGGGCACCTTGATACACTGCTTAACGGAGTGTAAATTGCTGTAACCCTTCTGAATAGCAATTTGACAATCAAGGATTGAGAAAGCTTCATTATCTTTGCCCCACCAATTTTACATCCAACATGAGGAAATAACTCTAAATAAAACCTCATGAATAAAGCATCTGTTGTGAAATTACTTATAATAGTGAAAATGGTCAAAATGTCCACCAAGAAGAGAATGTTTAATTAAATTGTTATTCTCACATTAAGAATGTTAAGCAACCATTGAAAATTATGTTTATGCAGAGATAGTTATACTATCAGAAAGTACTTATAATGAAATTAATAATAACTGACAAAAATTATATAGATATACGATCTCACTATGAACAAATATGCCCCCCAACTCCTGGCAGAAACATATACCAAACCTCTTTGCAGGAAGGTATCTTCAACTCAGACTCGTTAGTGCTCCCACAAATGAATTCAGTAAAATATGAACTAAAAAAGAACTACAAAATGCAGGAGCTAACCAGCAACTATGAGTGAGAATATTTCAGATATAATAGCTTCCATACATAAAGGGTAAAAATTACCTTTAGTATGTTCAGAGAAACACAGAGGAAAGAAATGATGACCAACAAATAAGAAACTGTTAAAAATGATAAGAAAATTTTGATAAAGAATCAAAGAAAACCTCTTGGGTAAAAATATATATGATATATAATATATGACATAATAATATATAATGCAAAATAAAACTGAATGCATATTTAAATACTGCTGAAGAATTAATAAACAACATGACGGAGCTGAATTTTACATGGCATCCTCTCTCAAGGTGGCCCTTTATTTCCCACAATCTACATTATTCATACTTGAACTTGAAAGCAGAGAAATGGATTCTGCAAACATCCACTTAAATAGGAGTGACTACATTTGGACTTGTATGAAGATATTCTGAAATACTCCTTTCTTTGGTCCTGATGATCTTACTTTAAGATCTTCCTTTTGTGCTATGTGCAGAGCTGATATGAGAAGCTGTTCTATTTATATTAGTGACCTGCACTAATGTATTCTCATTGCCTGGGGCCTTGTTTTGAGCCAATATGAATGTCAAAATAGATTCTGTCAAAGAATGCCTTTAGAGGATTTCATTGTGGCCTCCACATGGAATGTGAAAGTTCACAATATTTCCATGCAACTCCTAATATTGTAGGGTTGGAATATAAGGAATAAGTCTGTAGCGTAAGCAATAAACTCTGATCCAGTTATCTCTTTAATTTTGAAATGCAGATCTCTGAACTACAACATGCCACATTGGTAACAAGTGTGTCCTCACTTTTGCACATGCTCAATAGAAGCCTTGGATGAAATATTCAAATAATCTAGAACAGTCCTAACACATGGCATTAGCCTCTCAGAAATAATGAACAGGACCTTCTGAGCCTAAACACAACATTAATTCAGACTTCTGTAATGGAAAAAGACATAAAGGGAGGAAGAAACCTAACATTTATTGAACGTATCTTATGTGCTCAGAACTGTGACAGATGTTTTACAAATGTTATTTCATTTCACCTCCACAGTGGCCTTAAAGGTAATATTATTTTACAGATTGGAAAACCAAGACTTGGAGACTAAGTAAGGAATAAGTCACAGATAGAGCTGGAGTCTGTGACTCCAATACAGGACTGTGTGACTTTAAATCCTATGTCCCTTCTTATAGAATACGCTTTCTCACAATTTTAATATAATTCACAAGCCCTTTATAATCACTTTTTTAAAAACTTAACTATATAGTATATTTCGTTTTTTTCCCTTATCTGCTTTTTATATTTTAAGATCAAATTTAATTTGCTTTTATATTATGTTTTATTTTTACAGTTTTACAATTGAATTCTGCCAAATTTTCTAAAGAAGAAACAATTGCAAAATCATACAAGATCTTCAGATATCAAAAAAAGAGTAAATTTCTTCTCAACTAATTTGACGATATCAGTATAACAATTATACCAAAACCAGTGACCTAGAATAAGATAGAGTCACACATCAATCTCACTCATAAATAGATGGAAAATGCTAAACAAAATATTGCACTGTATAAAAAATAAACCCAGATCAAGTTGAATTTATCTGAGAAATTCAAGGATTTACATTAGCAAAACTAAAAAGCCATATCATCATCTAGATAGATGCACAAAACTCATTTAATAAATGTCAACTTTAATTTGGGATAAAAATTCAAGGCAATCTAAGGTAAATGATGAAATTTCTTTAAATTGATAAAATGATATCTAGAAAAACAGTCTAGAGTAAGCATTATTCTCACTAGAAAATAACACAGTATTACCTTTAAAATCAAGAACCAGTAAAGGAAGCCAATAGCACTACTTTTATTACATATTGTACTGAATATTCTAGCCATCATATTAAGGCAAAAAAGTAATTAAAATCATAACTATTTGAAAGGAAGAAATGAAATTATCCTTACCCACAGATAATGTGATTTTAAAATATCAGTCTTTGAATAAGGCGTCCTAGTGCTAGAATTCTATTATTTAGGAACACTTGCATATCTGCACATAAACGTGATTAAAGATGATCATTTTAGCATTATTTATGGTAGTGAAAAATGGAGAAACATGTAAATGTTCGGTAGTAGAGCATTTGGCAGCCAACATTAAATTTTCTATTGGGCCAGTAAAAACAATTGAGGAGATTAAATGAATAGGTGCATCACAAAAAATGCAAAGGGTATCATCTCATTGTAGAATGCATTCGTGTGTGTGTCCTCATTTGTATGTGTATATGCAGGGAAATTAATATAAAACATTCTAAGAAGATGCACTTCAAACGGTTGATAGAGGGTAACTCTGGAAAGTCTACATATATGGAGAGAGGCAAGAATTAAATAGAAACTACCCTCTTTTGCTCAGTACAATTCAATTTACAAATAGTATGTATTCAAATATTTATTTATTTTTATAAAGGGGGATATAAAATAAAGAAAGGCATGATAAGCAAAAAAGGTAAATGACAACATAAAAAAGAAAAAATAAATTAAAAGGCCAATAACCATATTAAAAGATGAGTAACCTCACTAGTAATCAGAAACGTACAAATTAAAATAGTGTTACCATACAATGTTCGCCTAAAACATTTTCACTCACAACATTAAAAGGATTGCTAAATATCCTCTGTGGGTAAGGAAGAAGAAGAAAAATAGAGATCTAAATCAATGTTTGTAGGAGTATAAACTGGTTCAATTTTCTTTGAGAAATTATTTGGTAGTATCCATAAAAATTAAAAAGCGTATACCATTTTAGCAGCAAATACATTTCTAGAAAATTTTCCTACACGTATGCAGAAAAACATATGTAAATAGCTACCCATAGTATCACCAATAGTAAGAGTGAACAATAAAATACTTATGAATTGGGGAATAGTTAAATACATTAAGCGATATTTAGCAGCAATTATAAGTATGAGGTAGCTCCAAATACACTAACATAAAAGATTATCCAGATACTTGTTAAGTTAGGAAGAAAAAATAACAAGCATGTAAAGCATGACCCCAACTGTATTAAAAATGTTAACTTAAATTGTATATATTCGCATATGCTCCTATTGATTATTGTGCATAGGGAAACATTATCATTAGCAATGTTTATTGCTGAAGGGATAAGTTGGGTTGAAAGAATTAAGTAGTTCTCTAGCTCTTTTCAGTACCAAATTTTGTATTATTTATTTTTATTCATTAGCATTTATTCTTATATTATTTGGGGAATTAAGTAATCAAAATAAAATTGCAATATAATCTCATAGAGAATAAAATAACATTCATTGGGAAGTAGCTGAATTTTTATTACTTTCTGGGTGCAAATACATACTTTTAAGCATCTTTTTTTCCCATGAATCCAAATACTTCATCTCCATTTTCTTAATATACCATCTATTGATTTTAATCTGTTTCCTTGAGTTTGGCACTTCCATCTGGCGCTAATCTCCTCTGTGTATGTTCTTCTTCAGCTTAAGAGGGTACAAGGAGACAGAGGGGAAAGAAAGTGACAGGCAGGTATTAAGACCTGTACAGAGTCTGAGATTTTACCCTACCAGAGGCCATGATATTCCTGGGTCAGAGACAAAGGACTTTATTACTCACAATAGCAATAGCAAGCACATTAGCATTTGAGATGAAGGACAATCCACTCCTAGTAGAAATAGTCAAATACAAAAAAAAATTATTGTAAGACAATACTCCTAACTAGAAATATAAAGATATGTGGGAAAAATGAGTTATATTACCCTGTTTTATGAGACTACACTAAGTAAATTGAGAAGGAAAGGGTTAAAAGTAAAATTTTAACTCATTTTTCCCTTCTCCTGGAAAATTAGTTGATTCCAGGGCTGTGTTTAGGAAAAGATACATATTTTCAGTGGAGAAACCTGGAAGACACCATCTTAACCAAATGATCAAGGTTAACATCACCGGCACATCACTACTTATTGACATCCTGTACTTCCTAATAGATACATTGAAAAGGGCACAACATCACTTCTGTGGTATACTTGCTGAAAATGCATATGCTTAATCCAATCATGCAAAAGTACCAGACAAATTCAGACCAGGAGACATTTCACAAAATAACTGACCAGCACTCTTCAAAATTTTCAACGTCATGAGACACAAGGAAAGGTTTCTAATGGTTCAGTCTCTCCTTACAATAACTGTGCAAGATTTTTCTGATAGGCTCTGATTCATGGGAATAGATGAGGTGGGTTTCTTTCAAGAAGTATAGACAGCTCACAGCCTCTGAGTACAGCTTTCAGGTATTTGGATTGTTGCTCTTTTAACCCTGCTCCTCTCTTGGTCAGTATCAGTCTTCATCAAATTTTCTTTGAGTGGAAACTCTTGTGCTCCCCTGAAGCTCAGAAAGAAGACCTCAGGTTCTTCTGTCATCAGTCACCCTGTCTTCTTCTAAGGGCACAAAGCACTGTGTATTGGATGCTTCCTTCAGGCCTTCCTAAGATAGATTTCTTCATTACCAGCTATTCTTTTTCTTTTCATTTTAAATGTGTTTCTGCTTTGAGAAACGCTACCATGCTGGTACAGAAATAATGAAAGAGGAAAATACATTATAAAGCATTCTTTTTTTTCCTAGATAGTGTTTCAAATGCTACAGTCTTTCAATGAAGAAATTTTGTTTAATAAAATGTGTGAGTCAAAGTGAAATATTAACCCATCATTTTTTGCAGATGATGTGATATTATACATTAAAAACCCCAAAGTCTCTATAGATACATTATAATTAAGAAGAGAAGTTAGCAAAGTTGTAGGATACAATGCCAATATACAAAAATATATCAACTGTATTGACTATCAACTAGCAACAAAAATTTGAAAATGAAATACTAATTGATACCTTTTATACTAACTTCAAAAATTATCAAATGCAAAACCACAATGAAATACTACTACACAGAATTTAAAACAAACAAAAACATCAAATGTTGGCGAGGGTGTGGAACAACTAGAACTCTCACATTGCTGGTTGATACATATAGATATAAGTATATAGATACAGATATATTCTTATAGGGAAATCATTTTTAGTTTGAAACCACCAATTAACAAATAAGCAAGTTTCTTCGAAGTTCAGAGATACCTATGTTATCATTGACTTTCTATTCCTAAGGAACACAAACACATGTAGAATATAACAACAAAAAAAGAAATCGGTTTTATTGTTATTTGTGAAAAGTACTATCAAAGAAAAGCTAATATGTTGTTGGAATATGATGATGTTGAGGCAAACTATTTTTCCAATTCCTTCATATTCATTCACATTCAAAAATGAACTGCAACATTATTTGCTGTAAAGTGGCAAATAAGAGAGCATGCCTGCATGTAAGGAAAATGCACTCTAATGGATTTTAATAGATAAGTTTATTCAAGTATTAAGATGGAAAAATGTGTTTGTGGTAACACAAGTGTTTTTCCTTCATTCATATACATTTGATACGTATTTGCAGATAAATGTGCCTCTCCATGTATATCAATCAACATCAGTGCCCTTGAAACCTAATTTTTTGGCCAATTTCTCTAAAAAATATTTTTTTTAAAGAAAAATATATACAAGATTGTTAAGAAACTAAATAACTGATGGCTACCCGACATCTCTCCAAAATTTGGTCCACAAATCTAATTAGAATCTCCTTTTTAAATTAATCACTTGCTTTATCATCTTTTACTATAAAACTTAATTTGGTAATCATATCCATTACTGAATATAATATGAATAATTATCAAATATTCTTATAATAGTACCTGACACATTGAAGGAAACCAACAAGAATTTGCTGAATGATTGAGTAAATGTTAATAAGGAAATTATGCAATTATTTTAAGGAAGAACAAACTAGAAGCACTCGGGAAATGAATTTTTTTTTTTTCATTTAACTTAGTGCATCATTTTCTTTGTGTTCAGAGAGCTGCTTTGTCTTTCAGTATTTGCCTGTTTCTGATTTAAGCCCAGAAATCGTGTATGATAATGTAGACACTTTTAAATATTTCTTTTTTTTTTTTTTTTTTTAAGATTTTATTTATTCAGTTTTTTCCCCCCAAAGCCCCAGTAGATAGTTGTATGTCATAGGTTCACATCCTTCTAGTTGCTGTACGTGGGACTCGGCCTCACGTTGGACGGAGAAGTGGTGCCTCGGGGCGCTCCCGGGATCCGAACCTGGGCCGCCAGCATCAGAGCGCGTGCACTTAACCGCTAAGCCACGGAGCCGGCCTAAATATTTCTAACTTGGCAAAAATACGAAACAGTTCACACGGCTGAGGTCTTTTTCCATGTTCTCTCCCCTAAAATAAACTCAACGCTTTGCCCCCTTATTTCATAGAAGCATCCTCTTCTATAGGCCTTGGAGGACGTAAAACTGCATTTATGTCCTGTTAATAAAGTTAGAGGCATCACAAGATCCTGCTTATAATTCATGCTTCTCTTTATTAGTTTTTACCCTTGCTTTGCCTTCTGGCTCTTAGTTTTGTTTGGTTTAATTCTGTTTTTCTTTTTTTTCTTTTTCTAGTTGGCAAATTTACCAGTAGGTTTTTCCATAACAAAGAAAATTATATTCTTGGTACGAACATCTTCACACATGTAGCATTTTAGTATTAAAATATTTCTTTTGGTTAAAGAAATCACCCAGTTTGATGCATTACAAAGAGTCTCCTAAATATTCTGTATTATGGAGATGCTGAAATTATTCTCAATCCTTTCCAAAAAATATACAAGGGAATGATTTCTCAGTAATACTCTTATTTGTCCTTTGGTTTATGATATTTAAACAGATTTAATATATATTTCTACTAGTATAAAATAGTTTATCAAATTTGAATTTCATGTTGTTTAATGTGATATAATGCTTTTGTGGTAGAGCTGTCAAATATTCCTGATTCATTAATCTGTCACTCATTTGCCTCCAAATTCTAGAAACAACTGACTTCTTTCATGTTTTCATGTATGCATGCATTCATTCATTCCTTTATTCATAGAGCAAGTGATTATTGACCAATTACAGTGTTCTAGGCTCTGAGCTAGTTTCTACAGATAAAATAAGAAACAATATAGTGCTTAACATTACATTTCAGTTTTTCTTTCGTGAGCTTCCTCTAGGCTCTAATTGAAATATTAAAAAGAACAAGCTTGCATAATTGTTCAAGGCATCCAGGAAGCAACTAACATTTTGCAGAAATTCTCATACATTATTTTCCTCTGTTATTGTAAAATATATAATTTCTATCTGAGAAGAGTAGCCCTGGGCTAGAAGGAAAGAGATCTATATTTCTAGTAATAAAAATGATTTACTGCAACCTCTACGATTTTACAAATGATATGTCCACTTTTCAACAAAAATTACAAGGCACACAAAAAGGTGACACATTGCCATGAGACAAAGCCAGCAAGAAAACCAGACTCAGTTGTGACACAGAAGTTGGGATTACCTCACTGGGATTTGTAGATACCTGTGGTAAATATGTTAAGGCCCATTAAGGAAAAGGTGGACAACATACAAGATTAGGTGTGTAATTTCAGCAGATTGATGCAAACTATAAGAAAAAAATCTAATAAAATGGTAGAAATAAAAAACACAGTAAAAAGCAATGAAACATATATTCAACAAGCTCATCAGCAGACTTGACACAGGTGAGTAAGGAATCAGTGAAATTTCCCCCTAAGAAGAGGAACAAGGCAAGAATGACCTTTCTCACTAGTTTTGAAAGTCCTAGTCAGTGAAATAAGACACGAAAAAGAAAAGTCATACAGAATGAAAATGATTCCACACATAAGTGAAATCATACAGTATTCTTCTTTCTCTTTCTGACTTGCTTTACTTATCATATAGATCTTATAGATTTACTTATAGATCCATCCATGTTGTCACAAATGGCAGAATTTCACTATTTTTTATGGCTGAGTAATATTCCATTGTATATTGGATATATATTGATATATATATTGGGTATATATATCACATCTTCTTTATTCATTCATCTATCAATGGACACTTAGGTTGCTTCCATATCTTGGCTATTGCAAATAATGCTGCAATGAACATAGGGATGCATATATCTTTTCAAATTAGTGTTTTCATTTTCTTTGGATAAATACCCAGAAGTGCTGTTGCTGGATCATATGGTAGTTCTATTTTTAATTTTTTTAGAAACTTCTATACTGTTTTCCATAGTGTGTTGCACCAATTTACATTCCCACCAACAGTGCCCAAGAGTTCCCTTGTCTCCACATCCTCACTAACACTTATTTGTCATCATTTTGCTGATAGCCATACTGAAAGGTGTGAGATGATATCTCATTGTGGTTTTCATTTGCGTTTCACTGATGATTAGTGATGTTGAGCACCTTTCATGGACCTGTTGGCCATCTCCATGTCTTCTTTGGGAAAAAAAACAAATGTACAAACAAAACAAAACAGAGATAGACTCGTAGAATCAGAGAACAAATTAGTGGTTGCCAGAGGGGAGGAGAGTGGGGGGAAGGGCGAAACAGGTGAAGGAAATAAGAGGCACAAACTTCCAGTCATAAAATAAATAAAAAAGTCATGGGGACTTAATGTACAGTACAGGGAATATAGCCAACAATATGGTAATAACTTTGTATGATGACAGGTGGTTACTAGTCTTATCAGGGTGATCATTTTGTAATATAAATAAGTGTCGAATTACTATGTTGTATACTTAAAACTAATACAATATTGTATGTCAACTATATTCAATAAAAAAAAAAAGGAAATGATGAAATAAATCTCTATGTATATAAGACCTGGTATTAACATATAAATTCCCCCAAAATCTATAAAAAGCCCCTCGATCTTATAAATGAATTTAGAAATGCCCCAGGGTACTAAGTCAATATGAAAAATTCAATTTCATTTATGAATAATGCCTGTGAACAATTGAAAATTGATTTTTTTAAAGTAACATTTACAATAGCATGAGGGAAAAAGAAATATTTGATTATAAAGTTAAAAAAATACATATAGGATCTGCATGTTGATAACTACAAACACTGAATAAGAAATCAAGAATGTTCTAACAAATGAATAAATATATTGAGATCATGGATTGGAATAATTAACATTTTATGACATCAATACTATCCAAATTGATCTGTAGAGTAAATGCAAACCCAATTTAATTCCTTGTAGGTATTTTTGTAGTATTGACTAGCTTGTGCTAAATTTATATAGAAAGAGACAGTAACTAGAATTACCAAAACAAGTAGAAAAAGAAAAACAAATTTGGAAAACTTATACTTCCTGATTTCAAGTTTCACTAAAAGGTTGCTATAATCAAGATATTGTGTCATGGGCAAAGGAAAAACATAGAGTCAATTAGAAACCCTAGAAATAGACACACAAAATATAATCAGCTGTTTATTTACAAATATGCAAAGGCAATTAAGTAGAGAAAATTTTATTTATTCAACAAATGGGGTTGATTCAATTGGACTTCAATACATATCTCAAAACTTATGCAAAAAATAAATAAATATGAAGCATAGACTAAAATTTAAAACTTTAACCCATCAAGAAGAATATACAGAGGAAAATCTTTGTAGTCATGCATTAAAAAAAGGTTTGTTTTATGCCATACTACCAGTATAATCCATAAAAGAAAAAATATTGGTAAATGGGACTTTATCATAATTAGAAACTTTTGTTGTATGAAGAAGTGAATGAAACCCTGTTAAGTGAATGAAAAGACAAGACGCATTCTCTAAAAAAAGGAATCAAGGATTCTTGGAGAAGTGATTGATTCCAAGATGAGTCTGGAGCACCTTGTGGTGCGTGAAAGTAAGAAAATGTTCAAAAATATGGCACTTGTTGAAGTGGCACGGAAAACAACCTGAAAAAGCTCTCAAAGACTAAAGCTAGAAAATTTTGAGCAAAAAAATAAATAATGATAGCATTGGATTATGACCCAGAAAATAAAATAAATATTCATGAGCCCATAACAGATATAAATAAATAAGTAAATAAATAAAGGGAGGAGAACTAACAGGTCTTCTTCACAGAAGAATTCCAATTAATACACGTAGAAATAATGAGGGAAATAGAAAATCACCAGTCAAATACCAATATAATAACTTTTGCAGTCAAGATCCAATCTGAATGCTAAAATTAGTGGGGAAAATCAAAGGAGAAAAAAGATATTTTCATCATCTTCATGTTTCTCCCTCAAGATATTTGTTAATGACAAAAGAGAAAATAATAATTTTACAGTGAAGACACGTGAAAGGCACTATCTTACCCAAGTGATCAAGGTTAACATTATTAGTAATGATATGTTGTCACGTTGTAACTTCTGATATGAAGCATTGAGAAGAGCATACCTCTTCATTGGTTATCTTTCCAAAAATGCATAACTTTAAACTAATGGTGAGAAAATGTTAGACAAATCCAAATTTAGGGCTAGTCTACAAAATAACTGACCAATACTTTTCCAAAATATCAAGGTCATGGAAGACAGAGACAGATTTAGGAATCATCATAGATTGGAGGAGTCTAAGGAAAATGACAGATCAATGCATTATGGGATCTTATACTTGATCCTGGAACAGAGAAAAGCATTAGTGGAAAAGGTGGTAAAGTCCGAATAAAGTATGTGGTTTAATAAAAGTAGTGTAACAACATTAATTTTTTGGTTATGCTCATGGTACTATACTTACGTGAAATGTTAACATTAGGGGGAGTTGGATGTAGAGCGTATAGGAACTTTCTGTACTCTTCCTGCAACTGTTCTGTAAATCTAATGTTTCACAATAAGTAAAAAATATTGCTGGTGAGAAATCAAAAAAAGTTTACAGCCACTTTGGAATACAATTTTTCATTCCTCATAAAGTTAAATTTGTATATAGCATACAAGGGAGTAATTTCATGACTAGCTACGTACAGAAGAGAGAAGAATACATGTGTACCCCCAAAGACTGATAAGGGAATGGTCATAGCAATTTTATGCACAATAGACTAAGGCTGAAAATGGGCCAAATGCCCATTAACAAATGAATGGATAAACAAATGGTGGAATATCTGTACAGTGGACTATTACTCAGAAATCATAAAATGGACAATCGATAGACAGGTGGTTGAAAACAATTGGAGATGAGGGAGGCTTGATGCCATCATCCCTCTATCATTACCAGAGCCACTGATACAAATAAAGATACCTGGGCATAGAATGTATAGAAACAAAACATAACCAACGAATCATGGTGACTGTTTCCTGCTCTAACTGGAAAAATTAGCAGTCTCTAACCCAAGACTAGATCTGGATTATTCAAACGCTATAGTTAAAAGAAATAGAAGCTGATGGAGTAGAATAATATTAATTGATTTTTTAAAATAATTTCCTGTAGAAATGGAGGAATGAATGTCATTTTAATTATATTCCACAGCACTTGGATAATGTATTTATTATAGGTCTATTCGAGTATTATTAATTGAGAATCTATTATGTCTCTGGTATTTTGTAAATTTTCGACACTATAAGAGTAAATAAGATACAGTTTTTTATATTTGCAAGCTTCTCATCTAATTAGGGAGACATGTTTTAACTAACAGTTTCTCTCTCTCAATCTCTGTCTCTCACACACACATGCACAAGAGGGTACAATTTTTAAATTCCTCCTTTTAATTTGATGTATTCCAAATTCCAACCAAAGTCTTATCTTTTGAAATACAACTTTGATCCCACACCTATTGAACTTTCTTGGGTTCCTACATGCCCTGTGATGATGTACGAAGAGAAATGAAAGCACACAGCTTCCCTTTCATTGCCTAATGAAGTCAACATATCCAACAACCAGAGTTCTTGAGGAAAAGACATCAGGTAGAGCTGTAGGTCCATTTCAGGGCAGGCTTTTGATTGAAACACTAAGGATGAAACGTCAAACTCAACACTGGGAATGAGAACTGATTTATGTTACTTCATCAAAAGATAAACAAGGTGAGATTTTGTTCATTAACAAGGCATAGGTTTAATCTCTTTAACTTGAGCTGCAAAATATTTCTAGGTCTAAATGAAACTAGTTTAATGATATTTTTAGAGTTGCAAATGTATTTGATCTACTAACATCTAAGTTAAACAAAACCTCACTTGAAAATATGATTTTCTGAAATCCTGGAATTTCTTGAATTTAAATCTTAGCTGCTATATACGTGTGTGTGCACGCTCACAAGTAATAAAGAATAACCTACTCTTCTAACTATTTTTAGATTTTCTTCTGCCAGCAAAGAGAAAGCTGACAGACAATCTCCTCTGTTCATCTACTCATTAGTAGTAGTATATGACTAGAGATCTTCAAATATTTTGCCCATTTGCTTGTAGCCCAGATGGCTAATTCTGAGCTTTCTGCTTCCCTGCAAGATCAAAACTACTTTTAGATTCCCACATTGGATTAAATATTTTTATAAAGTAATCACAGAACCAAAAAAAAAAATGTTTTGCATTTTATGAGGACACAGAGGTTTATAAGATAATTAGGCCCAGCATTAAAACATCTTGTGAGTAGTAATTAAGACTACAAATTTCTTGGTCTTTGCCTAAAATATGCCTTTTAACTTAAAGTACAATTCAATTTGATATTTGAAATTTTTCAATTTCCCCGAAATATTAGTAAGATAAATAATGTAATAACAGAGTTCAATAGGAATATATAAAGTTGATCTCCAATATTATAAAATATAATATATCTGAGAATCTTACAGAAGTTAATCTGGATTTGTCACTCAATATGAGATTTCCTTCTACACAATTCTTCAATATGGCTTTCCATCTATATAAGCTCCTTACCTCCCCTTGCCTTTCAGAGTAGCTTTTAGGTTGGGCATCTGCCCCAGATATTTGGGATTATTTATGCCCTGCCTCCTGATATGCAATCACTTGCTTTGATCTGGTCTTATTCATTCCCATCCTTGTGCCATGCATTGGGATTCTGCCTCTCTACCAGTTCCTCTCAGGATAATATCTTATAGTCTCTCTGCATGCCTTTGATTTTAAATCAACCCTAGACTTGCTTCTTGTATCACACTCAGTTTCATGCTCTGTAGCTTGAGCATGAATCTACTTCACAACTGTAGGTCTTCAATGTCCCCAAAATAATCACCTAGCCTCTTCTTGGCTTTTAAAAATTTAAGTAGATATTGTGTCTTCACTTAGTCCTTTCTTCTACAGTCAAAACACCCACGGTAACTTCAATGATTACTCTTAGGCCACACAATGTAGTGCAATGGTTTCAAACTGTAACCAAAGGATCCCTAGGAATCATGCATATCCCTCATCATCCAGGAGTGGTTTGGCGGGGGCCTGGAAGAAAACTAGAATGTATGTGGCTTTGGGCCTCGCATCTCTACTTCAAGCACAGGTTGAGTAACTCCGGTAGCATTTGTTCTACATACAATGAATCTATTAGGCATCTTTGAAGATTTTATTAAGCAAATAATTTTGCCATAAAGCATTCCCAAACCACCAGTGTAAATGTTAAAAAAAAATGGATTTTAGATTCCAACAGACCTGCATTTAAAACTCAGCTCAATACATATTAACCCCATTACCTTTTATTATCTTAGATATTTTAAGCCTACAGATACTCAAGATTTTCAACTGCAAAATGAAGAAAGTAATCTGTAATTCATATTTTGGGGGGAATAGGGAATGAATTTTTGTTTCTAAAACACTGAGAAAAAAAAACCTTCATGTAATAAATACTAGAAAAATGGTTGCTTGGAATTCCAACTTTGGCCATAAAGGAGTAATGAGTGTCAGATTTACCCTCCTCCTCCTATAAAAATTTATGTAATTGGACAAGATATATGAAGCAACATTTTTCAAGCATTGGACAACATATTCTTTGATCATTTGAACAACAGTGCATTGATCATTCAAAGAAGTGAAATACGTTAGGAGAGCCACACATTTATCCGTGTTTTCTACCTGGGGAATTTTCCAAACCTCAATAGAGGGAATGGAGCCCAGATAAAAAGCATGGGTTTCACTGGTTGGAGGAAAAAGAAATCAGTGTTCATGACTGCTGAGATGGCTGGAATTTTGAATTAAAGGTATTAGAATGAGGGGATATTCACAAAGAAAGTGCTCCAGATGTATGCTTCTAGTTCTCCTTGACTCTTTGGCCAAATACTAATGTAATAAGGCAAGAGTCAATAGTAGAGAACACAACAGAAAGGCTGGAGCTGAGCAGAGACTACAGAGGTTGCAATGCTAAGAGTCTTTAGAGTTCTGACAAGAGTGAGTGGAGTTGATTTTGAGACTGAAGTTAATTTGAAGAAGACCCAAAGATAACACAGATGTTGAAATTAACAGGCAAGGGATTTAAGCAATGATTATAATTCTGTAGAAGAAATTCAAGAAAAAAATGGACATAAATCATCAAACATATGGAAAATATTAGGAGAAAAATGGAAGCTGTAACAAAGACAAAAAGGAAAATTATAAATGCAGAAATACAATATCTAAAATAAAAAATCCACTAGATTATCCTAACATCTGATTGTATGGTTATTCAATTAACTGAGTACAAGGCAATGGAAACCATCCTAACTATAACATGGAGAGGAAAAAGATCTTAAAGAAATCAGGATGGCCTCATTGACTTGTAGGAAAATATTTAGTAGTAGAATATACATAATTGGAGTTCCAAAATCGAAAAGAGGTTAGGGCAAGAAAAAATTGAAATTTAAGTTTGATGAGAAATATCAACCCTTATATTTAAAATGCTACACAAATCCCAAGCAGAATAAACACATACACCCACATACAAAGGCAAATATAAGCAGCACATCATAGTCAAATTATAGAAAACCAAACCTAAAGAGAAAATTATAAAAGAAGAGAAAATGAAACATTATATAGATTTAGATTTACATTTAGATATGTATGAGAACAGTGGATAAGAATAACTGTAGACTTCTCATCAGAAACAACACAAACTGTAAAGAAATGGACAGGCACCTTTAAAGAGCTGAAAGAAGAAAATATCATGTCAATTAGAATCCTATATGCAGCGAAACTATCTTTCAAAAATGGAGGTGAAATAAAGGCTTTAAAATGGAATGATAGCTGAGAGAAGTTTTTGCCAGAAGACCTGACCTCCATGAAATATTGAAGGACGTCATTTAGGCTCATGGGAAATTATACCCAATGGAAATGTGGTCCTACACGATGGATGTAGTAGAGCACTAGAAACAACAAATAAATTAGTACCTAGAAGATTTTTTTCTTAATTTATTTAAAAGATAGTTGGCTGTTTACAGCAAAATATGACAATGTATTCTATGGTTTATAGAATACATTGTGGTAAAATATGTGACAATAGAACAAAAGTTGGGAATTGAATAAATGTATACTATTGTCAGGTTCTTAAATTTTATATGAAGTGTTATAATAACTTAAAGTTAGATAGTAATAAATTAATGATGTAAATTATTAACACTTTGAGCTAACAATGAACATACAAAACAAACAGACCTTTGGCTAAAATGTTAGTAAAGGTGATAGAATAGTAAAACCTACTTGATTTATGGAAAAGGAGACAAGAAATATTTAACAGAGAACCAAAGAACACATTGAACAAATGAAAAAACAGGAATATGGTACACTTCAAACAATAATATAAATAATTACATGACATTTAAATGAACTGAAAACTCCCCCTCCAAAAAAAAAGAAAACAAAGATTGTCAGGTTGGATAAAAAAGCGAGACCCAATTATACACTGTTGATAAGAAATGAGCTGTAAATATCAAGGGCCAAATAGATTTTTTTAAAAGTATAGAAGATATGTTATGCAAATTCTAAGGATATAAAAGAAGATTAGCTGAAATTATATAAAATCATTTATATTTTAAGGCAAAAAGAATTGCTATAAAGACATTTTATAAAATGATAAAAGGATCAATTAATCAAGAAGATATAACTCTCCTAAATGTGCACAAACCTAATAACAGAGGATTAAATTACATAATGCAAAAACTGAAAGAACTAAGAGGAGAATCAGACAAAACTACAATAATAGTGGTAAATTCTAACATATTCTCTCAGTATTTGACAGAAGTTATTTTTATAAAATTTAATATATTGTATATATATTAATATATATCTGTATGTATATAGAAGCTTAGATTAGCATTATCAGCCAATTTAACTAATCAACCTATATAGAATATTAGACCTGTAATAGCAGAACACATTTTTTTGCAGTACACATACAATATTCACCAAGATAGGTCATATGCTGGGCTATAAATTGTTTGAATACATTTTAAAGAAATGAAAATCTACAGTGAATGCTCTTTGAGAAAAAAAGGAATTGAATTGGAAACCATTAGAAAATAAGATACCTGAAAAATTCTCCAATACTTGGAAATTAAAGAATATGCTTATAAATAACCCATGAGTCAGAAAGATCTACCCCTACTCTACACTATGGGCAAAAATTAATTTGATGTAGCTCATAGAGTTAAATGTAAAGGCTAAGACTATAAAAATTCTAGGGAAAAGTAACTAGGGTCAGTAGAAATTTTTTTTACAGGACAGGAAAAAAAATACCCATAGAAGAAACTATTTATAAATTTGACTTCATTGAAATTCAAAGCTGCTTCTCAGGAAAGACACCATTAAGAAAATGAAAGGGCAAGACATAGAAGGGGAAAAACATGTTTTCAATACATATATCTGACAGGATCTGTATTGACATTTTTGGGCATCAAGGAAATGCAAATTTAAAGATTTTATTTATTTATTTTTCCCCCAAAGCCCCAGTACATAGTTGTCTGTCATAGCTGCACATCCTTCTAGTTGCTGTATGTGGGACGCGGCCTCAGCATGGCTGGAGGAGTGGTGCCTCGGTGCGCACCCGGGATCCGAACCCGGGCCGCCGGCAGCGGAGCGCACGCACTTAACCGCTAAGCCACGGGGCCGGCCCGGAAATGCAAATTTAAACTACAAAGAGATATCATTGTATCATTATATACCCACTACACATGCACTGGGATGCCTAAAATGTAAAGACTGACAGGACTAAATGGAGACAGCAATATGGAACAAACTGAACTCTTGTAAGTTTCTTGTGGGAGTGTAAAACGTTGTAATCATTTGGGAAAAGAGCTTGCCAGTGACTCATAAATTTAAATGTATGCCTACTCTATACCTGTGATGCAGCAATTTCGTTATTAGATATTAAGCTAGGAAATTAAATGAAAATATATGCCATAAAAAGACTTTACAAAAATCTTCATAGCAGTTCTATTCATCATAGACTCAAACTGGAAACAGTCCATCAACTGATAAATGTATAAACACATTGTCATATATTGAATGATGATATATTACTCAACAATGAATGGAATAAAGAGAAATGAACTAATGGAATATTAATAAGAAATAAAATATATCATGGTAATATCACAGATATGCTGAATCTAAAAAGCCAGACACAAAAGACTACATACTGTATGAAACTTTATAGAGTTATAGAGCAGACAAAACTAATCTATGGTGATAGAAATCTGACCAGTGGTTGCTTCCTAGGGTGTAGGATATAAACTTGCAAAGGGGTAAGAGGTTGCTTTTTTGAGTGATAGAAATGTTCCATATCCTGATAGATTTCTGGGTGACACAAGTGTTTGGATTGTCAAAACTTATCAAACTGTATACTTAAATTCTGTTCATTTCACTATATGGATATTATACAATGATGATGATGATAAATGGTTATCCTTCTTTCTCTCCCTCCTCTCCCCTTCAATTTCCTGGTTGCCTCCTTCCAAACCTTCCTTCCCACGAACACTGTTGTATTTTTGTGTTTTTTCAAATGTGACCTAGAGCCTAGTAGCTTCTAAAGGATTAATCATTCCTCTTTCTCCCAGAAATATGATTATGGATTTAGAATTATTACTTATGTAAGATTTATCTGCTTGCTTAGTATGCCATTTTATTTTATTTTAAGAAATACAAGGATTTACACAAATGGATATGTTTCTTTGACTTCAATCAGAATGTTTCACTCTTATTCCAGTTTTAATGTTAATGTTTAAAGTGCTTTTAAAAAAATTAATAAAACCACTTTGATGTTCTCTTTGGATCGTGTTTTGAACTCACAAGAGAAAATAAGTCTCATAACATAATGGTAATATGTTGGTTTTAATAGAAAATGCTATTGTGGTATTAAAGTTCCATATTATTTACCAGTAGTGGTAAATGACTGGTTTATTTGTTTGTTTTATAATGTCCACCAATCAAGTCCACTCTAAAAGTGGGAAGATTCTACGTACCAATCATGTTGAAATGACTGTACCGTGAGGCCAGGAATTGAGCCCCTGCTGTGTTATGGAGAGAGACACAAAGGTTATAAGTCTTGCATACGTACACAGAAACACACAAACACTAAAAAAAAAGGTATAATTTATAAAGCTAAAAGTAGATAACAAGTGAACCATTGAAAGAAGAAATACAAAAACATGATAACTGAATTTATTTCAAATATGTTATACTTATAAATTTAAGTCAAGTATCTTTCAGATTAGGTTCAAAAAGGTACAACTCAACAAAATATTATATAAAGTATTATATAAAAGATATGCACCTGTAATAATCTCTCCCTCTCATAAGGAAAAATACAAATTAGAAATAAGAAAAATAAATTTTAATTTTTCCTGCCAAAGAAAAGGAAAGAGACTCTCCCCCATCCTACTTCTCAGAGCACCTGCTTTAGAAAACTTGTCATTGTGTATTCACTCTCTGTCCCTTTGAGATATCTGCATATATTTTCAAAAGCTAAATAAACATTTTGTTAGCTTTACAACCCAGAGATATTTTTCTCAAGGATTTGAAAAATATTTCTTTACAATGTAATCATCAAGGAAGACAGTGCCTCTATCTCCCAGTTTCTATGGGAGGGTAGGAACCTAACTTTCAGCTGGCATCTGGCTCCAAACCTACCTGCTTTCATAGTTGTAAGAAATTTATTTTTCATGTGGATAAAAGCAATTGGCAAACACAAGTGGTTATCCCAATACCAGGTGAATTTAGAATGAACGATGTGTGACAAATGATGCTGTGAAGACCTCTTACTTGAGGACTAATTATTGTTTATCTTG
The DNA here is from genome assembly GCF_057802395.1 of Ceratotherium simum simum. Classification (NCBI taxonomy): domain Eukaryota; kingdom Metazoa; phylum Chordata; class Mammalia; order Perissodactyla; family Rhinocerotidae; genus Ceratotherium; species Ceratotherium simum. The sequence continues at coordinate 27,339,537 of NC_141910.1, read as the reverse complement.
AAAAATACATGCAGGGCCGGCTCCGTGGCTTAGCGGTTAAGTGCGTGCGCTCTGATGCTGGCGGCCCGGGTTCGGATCCCGGGCGCGCCCCGAGGCACCACATCTCCGTCCAACCCGAGGCCGAGTCCCGCGTACAGCAACTAGAAGGATGTGAACCTACGACATACAACTATCTACTGGGGCTTTGGGGGGAAAAAATGAATAAATAAAATCTTTAAAAAAAAAAAAAAAAAAAAAAAATACATGCAATAAGTCGTATCTGCTTGACTATATAAAATGGTAGGATTTCTCTGTCTTTGCAATCTCTTTAGCATATTGCCTATGATGAGCATTACATTCTGCTTATTTAATGCTTCTTATGCTTAATTCTTTTTAATGCTTATTCAATAATAAAATTGTTTTCTTCTGCTGCTATTTTTGTGGAGAGGTTTTCTGGTTTCGCAAGAGATTTTGCTTTTTTTTTTTTTTGTGGTGAGATCAGCCCTGTGCTAACATCTGCCAAACCTCCTCTTTTTTTGCTGAGGAAGACTTGCCCTGGGCTAACAATCGTGCCCATCTTCCTTCACTTTACATGGGACACTGCCACAGCATGGCCTGCCAAGCAGTGTGTCAGGTGCGCGCCTGGGATCCGAACTGGCGAACCCCGGGCGGCCACAGCAGAGCGCCCCCGGGCCGGCCCCAAGATTTTGCTTTTAATTATATTTCCCCAACACTATCAGCCCCAGGTTTCTGTACTTGTTACACACTTTATGGACTAAGATTATTCCACAGTGCTGGAGTTTATGTGTATAAGGTCCAGAGAAAGATGACATTTTCTGTAAACCTTGCAGTTCCAACCCAGAGAAGGATTGATGCCTCACAAAATGTGTTCACTACATGATTATTCTCTTGATTTTTACAAAGAAAAAAGAAATTATGTTTCAGGATAGTTAAATATCTCAAAGCAAAATTAAATACATACATTTAGTTAACAATACTATGGATACTTTGAAACTTCATGGAAACAGCTTCAACCACTGAACTGACACAGCCTCTATATTTTTCAAGTGTTTGACACAAATCCATTAAGCATTTTTTTCTTTTTCTTTTTCTTTTTCTTTTTTTTTTGCTGAGGAAGATTCGCCCTGAGCTAACATCTATGCCAATCTTCCGCTATTTTGTATGTGGGTCACCAGCACAGCATGGCCACCGCTGAGTGGTGTAGGTCCATGCCCAGGAACCGAACCCAGGCTGCCATAGCGGAGCATGCCAAACTTAACCACTAGGCCACGGGGCTGGCCCCAGTTAAGCATTTTTAAAAGTTTTATATAAAAGCAATTTAATGTATCTATAAATGGTATGATTCTTTATTGAACCAAATTATGATTATTTGCTTATAATTATAATTGTGGATTTTTCAATGTGATGCCTATTAATTTAATCATCTAAGTCTGAAGCTTTTTTCTTCTGAAGTTAGAATTTATTGAGTGAACAAATTATATAATAATAGTATTGTTTCACAGACCATTCTAGGGAATCTTTATTCTTTGTCTGAAAGTACTCTCAAGAAGAATTAAACTCAGTTTGCCAAAAGGCATATAGATAGAACATGAACTATAAGGACATGTTCACAAGCATCCATAACCTCTTTCAGCAGACACCAGAAGATGATATGAATCTAAAAATTTTATACTTTAATGGGGCCTTCAAAATAATCTATTTTAGTTTGGGTAAGGTCTTGGGCTCAGTATGGTTAAGTTATATGATAAAAAGACCATCATCAAATTTATTGAAACAATTGTCTCTGAACTTAGTTTACAAAATATTTTTCTGTATCACCTCTTCCAAGATTTTTTGAAGTTTTATAACTGAATGGAAATATCTTCAAGCTAAGGAGTAGAATTTGTATCCACAGGTGGCAAAATCACATAGCAAAAATATCAGTGAATTTGAATTCAGAAAAGTCATGGACTCATTCTGCCTTTACAGCTAAGAATCATTGTGACCCTGTAAAGGTAATTTCATCTCATGTACCTTTATTACTTCGAGCGTAAAATAAAAGCATTGAGCCAGAAGTATTTTCCAACTGATGTTTTTAAAGTATTCTTGAGATGCCGTTCCAAATTAATAAAAGACCAATGAGGGAGAAATAACATCTTACAGCAATGGAAATATTAATACAAACTGTAATGTAATGATTCTTTGTTCAGGTAACATTCTTGGCTAATCAAAGGAAAGCAAATTTTCCTTATGGTTGCTTTTGTTTTGTTGCATCCATTCAGATGTTAATCTAAGAAAGTAACTATGAGTCTATATTTTTATATTTCTTTCATATATTTGACCTTTGATATGTTTCTTTTTTCTTAATTTTTCTAAAGAGAAAGTCACTGAATTTATAAATTAACACGAGGACATGTGCAATTGAATGTGCTTTTCCATTTTCAGTGACCTTTTCCTGGCGAGTGCATTAAAGTGCATTGTCTGTGACACCCAGGAGCTGCTCAGGAGAGTTAGTGAGTCCAGGAATTTCTGAAAGGTCATAGTTTTTGTTGCTATTCATTTGACAGCTTTTTTTCCCCCTTATTTTGAATTTGTTCTATAAAACTCGTTGTTAGCAGATGGTTAGTTTATACAGCTTGGATCTTCAGATCCAATTATTTACCATTGCAATTGAAATCATCTTACCATTAAAATCATTTGGAAAAATTATATTTCATGTTAAGGGTAATAATTCCAGTAAGGGGAGACATGTCCAGACCATGCCAAAAACTTGAAACAAGTCAACTATATTCTAAGTGGATCTAATCCTTTTTCTATTTTGTCTAACATGATCTCAAGGTACTAATTTGACTGTACTTTTTCTTCTAGTTAAATCATCTGCTTGATTGGATTATCCATAATTTTAAAGATAAATATATAATGCTCTAAATGAATAAAATGTATCCAGATCAACTTTTTCTAGATTGCAAAGCAAATTCACATTCATTTTAAGATCTAGAAAATGATCTAGCTTAACTTTCTGCATATTCTCTCATAGGTTTCTTGAAATTGGTTGAATACTTTCGTAAAGGTTTACCAAACCTGCAACCCTCAACATTCTTTTTACAACTTAAAAATAAAAAGATGAAATAATCATATCACTAATCATGGTGTCAAGGTTAATAAACCACCTTCAAATTTATGGCCAAAAAGATATTTTATTATTGAGTCAGTATTAAAATTTAGAAATCATATTTCACTTTAAATGCTTATTCTAAGCATCCTATAGCTACATTTAGTAAGCACCTTCATTAATAGTGCCCAATTTACAGTTTTAAATCTTCATTAGTGGTACTAATTAGAGCCTGAATTCCTTAGAGACATTGTAAGAATGCCTGCAGGCATGTTCTTTGGATAAGAGTTTTGTCTTTGCTGACATTTTCCTATAGCTTTTAAAAATCCACAGAGGACTTATTTCCTTAAAACAGTTCATTCTATGAATCAAAAGAGAATAGTAAATCTCTCCCCCAAAAATTCACTTAATTTAGATTCAATAGCTCTGTTAAAATTTTAATTGAGTTTTAGCAGACGAAAAGATTTTTTGAGATCAATTTATTGAGAAAATTTCTGTTAAAAAGATCTTTCATTTTTTTCCCACATGAGTATTATCAGTAATAAAAACAGTTAAAGCTAACCAATTGTTTACTATATTCTAGGCTCTTATATCTATACATATATATTTAAACATGACAGCATTCTATAAAATACACAACTTTATCATAACTTATTAGATCTAAGATACTATTGTACCATTGATTGCAAGACCTAAAATATACCATTTCTATGTGCCACTAAGAAAGAAAACAAAGCTGATAAATAAACTATTATATTGATTTGTAAGATACAACAAAGACACTAGAAAATGAAAAAAGTCCTTTTTAAAATCAGTGATGGTATTTATCATTCCCATTTTACACATAAAGTAATTACACGAGGAACAGCAGGGTTGTGTAACTGGCCTAATATCACAGAGCTGGTGAGTGGCAGAGCTGCACTCTAGCTTCCGGGTCCTCGGACATTGACCACTACCTTACACTGTCTCCGATACAAAAAGAACGTAATTTAAACCTATAGCAGCAGTCTGGAAGAGAACAATGAGGCCACATCTGGCTGTGCTATGATAGAAATAGTTCTAGTGTCTGGCATTTTAAAATCATGAGAAAAATCTTCTGCAGGAGGAGTTAAACAATTCTCATACTACATATGGTTTTTATGTGAAATCAGCTGTAAAAAGATATTTTAGGTCAATTAAAAATTTTTGTATATTGTTGATGAGATGAAATTTTATTTAAATAGAATGGTGGAAATTATTGACTAAAACCAGGTGGTTGCAAGACAGGACATATATTGATGATCTAATTTTGGTAAAAATACATATATATGCACATATATGTGCAGAGAAAGCTGTAGAAGGGTTTTTATGGAAGTGTGCTGGTAAATGTGCTGGGGTAGGGTGTGGAAGCCTTGATTTATAGCACCTGCTCATTATCAAGGTGTAAATACTCCCACTATGGCAATCAGTCCTGTGGCAATCAACACAATACCAATGTGATGTCACTGAACACACAATGGAGAAAAGATGCTCACAATTAGGTCTGGGAGACAGTAGGAGCTGGTTCCAGCACATCTCTGGTTATGAACTAAAGTGTTAAATGTGGTGATCTCTGAGTAGGAGAAATCTGAAGATGTGATTTTTTTGTTTTTATTTTGCTTATCTATATTTTCACTTATTTTACAATGCAAATACACTACTACTGTTTATGCATGTGTGTGTGTGTGCGCGCGTGTGCACGCATGTATGCCAACTAGGCAAGAACTTTGTCTCCTTAACTCTCCTTACCCTGGAGAGTGTGTCACTGACTAGGTGCCTCCCAGAAACTCAAAGGTGGGTTTGGAAGTATTTAACTGTTTTTCCAAGTTGTTTCTTTTCCTTTTG